>NC_092047.1:32151144-32451144 GCF_003086295.3 Arachis hypogaea | reverse complement strand
ATTCAATCCTTCTTCATTAATTCAATTCTTTTCTTCTCTTTTCTTTTACTTGGGGATAAGTAAAATTTTAAGTTTGGTGTTGTGATGTGTCTGCATCTTTAGTAGTTTTTATTATGTTTTTCATATGTTTTTCTTATGTTTTCTTAGGTTTAAATGTATAATCTTCTCTCAAATCTCATTAATTTCAATATCTTTTTCTACTAAACATTTTCAAAGTACTTTTAAGGAAATACAGGGTTTAAAGATGAGAAAATCAAGTAGCAAAGCAAGGAGGATCAAGGAGCAACACGATAAAGCTTCTCAAAATAAACAGAAAGTTGTGCGTACGCACGAAATTTGAAAAAATGCCTGGTTATGCGTACGCATCTCCCATGCGTATGCACAAGTTCACTTCAAGAATTGAAGCATGCCACGCTATGCAGGGCATGCCACGCTGTGCAGTACATGCGACGTCCTAGAAGAGAAATTCAAGTTGTATGTACGCATCTCCCATGCGTATGCATGATGTATGAAAGTTTTCCAAGTTGTGCGTAGGCATTTCCCATGCGTACATAAGAATCGTGAAAGTTGCCAAGTTGCGCAGATGCATCTCCCATGCATACGCATGAATATAATTTTTTCCAGGGAACATCCCACGCTGTGCAGTACGTGCCACGCCCTACAAGGAACTTCAGCAAGGACGTTCCACATTAAGAACAAGCGTGCCACGCTTGGGAAGGAGAACACCCCTAGGAGCAACTTCATGCCTGGCGTTCCACGCTACAGCAATATGTGCCACGCCAAAGCCCAATTTCCTCAGTAAAATGCCATGCCAGAGAAGCCCATTACATGCCAGTGAAGGTATGATTTGTTTCCATTTTGAAGATTGAAGAAGATTCTGTTTTTTATAAGATTTGAATTCTATTTAATTCTGTTTTGATTCTTTTTTTTCAATTCTGTTATTTGAATTAGGATTATCTTGATTACTTCTGATTAAGATAAGATTTAGTTTTGAATTTGAATTTGAATTAGGAAACCTAAGATTTAAATAAGTGAGAATAACTCACAGAGGAAGGAAGGAAGCCGTAAGGGGAAGATCTTTGGACCCCTCACGTGTCTCTCTTTTTTTTCCTTTCTTTTGTTTTTTTTTTCAGTTCTCCATGAGTCACTAAACCTTTGTTCAAAGGGTTAGGATCTCTGTTCATGTTTTGATTGTTTATTAATCTAAGTTTTCTTTGATTTTAAAGATTTGCCTTAAACTATTTATGATTGAGTATTTTGTTCTTCATTAATAAAGGATTGGTAGCATCGAAAGGTGTCCTAATCCCGTTTTAGGTTTGCTAACTGATTTGACAGAATAGTTTTTCAAATTGTGCTTGAAAAATCTTTCACATAGCTTTATAAATCAACTAGGCGTTGGGGATTTCATAAGCGTGTGGCAATACATGATTTTTTATTATCCTATTTTTGGATACGTGACATATAATCCGGATTAGGACAATTCTCAAAAATTGTGTTTTCTCTTTGAGAAATTGAATCGGATTTTTGAACTTAACCTCTTTGATTAATAAAATGACCAAGACATTGGTGGTTGATTAATTAAAGAGAGACCGAGAAACCGAGACATCAGAAATCGGTTACTTTAGATTCGTCGTAAACAAAGATTTGAAAACTTTAAAATTAGGTTAACAAGGTTGATTTTCATATGAACATGAACATCTTCGAGCCCTAGATATTCACCACCATTGATTTTTTTTCAATTCAATAAGCACTGTCTGAAGCATTCAGCACTCAAGCAACCCTAAATTTAAGTCTTTCAAGTTTCCAGCAAGTCATAAAAATTCTCAATCCCATGTTCTTTTGAGCTAATTGGTAGTTTAATTCAATATTTGCGTGCTCAATTCTTTAATCCTCGTGGAAACGATATTCACTCACCATGGTATTACTTGAACGATCTGGTGCACTTGCCGATATCCATGAGCATTAGTTTCCGCTCATCATAAGGGAATAGAGGAATGAAAAAGAAACAATGCAAGGAAGTTAGCACATTAACTATAATGGGAAAGGGTGCACCCAAAATATGTCACCAAGGAGGTATGAAGATATTGATGTGAAACTGTCGGAGTTTAGAAAAACCCCTGACAGTTCACAACATACAAAGGATCATGAGATCTCATTCTCCAGAGGTATTATTTCTCTTTGAGACAACGAATAATATTTTGAAGGTGGAGGGAATTCTAAGGAAGGTGGGGCTACACTCATTTCACACAGTGAAACTAAATGGTTTGTCAGGAGGTTTGGTTGTTACTTAGATAGAGGGGCTGAAAATCCAGATTCTTGATCAAGATAATTACTATTGACATTTTAAGTACAAAAATCAGCAAAATAAGAGTTCTTTTTAGGATGCTTTTTATGGAAGTTTGTCATTACAAATATAAGAAAATTAGCTAAGGGAGATAATGGAGCAAGGTGGCAATAAGGTGATTATCATGGGTGACTTCAACGTAATCAAATCACACCATGAAAAGGACGATGGTAGAACCAAATAAAACTCTTCCATTCAAGACTTTAATGATTTTATTAATTATGAAAACTTAATTGTTTTGAGCTACGAATGGGAAACGTTCACTTGGTGTAATAGACAGTTTAGAGGAAACTTAATTCGTGAAAGGTTCGATACGGTGCTGGTGAGTAGTTTTTAGCGAGAAAAATTTTTAGATGCTTTAATTTTGTTACACATTTGGAGGACCTTGGATCATATCATAGACCTATTCTTGTGAATGATGAAAGAGGATAAAGGAAGGTTAAAAAGAAGATTTTGGTTCCAAGAGAGGTGGTGTGAAAATGAAGTGGTGATCAAACTAGTTAAACTGGCTTGGAATTAGAAAATTAATGGCTCTCTCATATTGAAGCTTGCTAGAAAATTGAAAAATTACAAGCATAAACTAGTAGAATGGCAGCAAAATAATTCAGAGAATTCCCAAATCAGAATCTGCAGCATTAAAGAAAAACTTGCTACAGAAACCGACAATGGAGAACTGGCTGACTCGGTGGCTATCCGTGTTATGGAGGCTGAGTTAGAGGACGAATTGGTGAATGAGGAGAGGTATTCGAGAAAGAAATCCAAAGTTCAGTGGCTTCGGTGGGGGATCGAGACACAAAATTCTTCCATTCGAAGTTTGAAGTAACGAAAAAGATAATGAAGATAGGAATTCAACCACTGATGCTAAAGGTATTGCATCCATTGCTTAGAGTTATTTTAGCAAGCTTTTTGCATTTATCAATCCAAGGGATCTAAGTGAAGAAATTCAAGACATTCTGGAAAAAATTGAAGTAATCACTAATAGAATGCTTGTACAACCAGTTTCAGAAAAAGAGATTAAATATGCTGCCTTCTCTATTAATCCATTTTTGCCTCGTGAGAAGACGGGTTTACAGCAAGATTTTTTCAATTTTTTCGGATCTTATAAAAAAGGATGTGTTTTTAGCAGTCAGAAGCTTCTTCTCGTGAGGTAAAATTTTAAAAGTATTCAATCATACTCATATTTGCCTTATCCCAAAAATTGATAATACTAGCTCTATGTATCAAATCCAGCCAATAAGTCTTAGCAGTATTTTTTATAATATCATTTCTAAGATTTTGGTGCGTAGAATGTAGTTTGTAATGAACAGGATGATTAGTAATTCTCAAAGTTTCTTTATTAAAGGAAGACTCATAAGTGATAACATTCTTATAGCACATGAATTTATGCACTGTCTTAAAAATAAAACATATGGAGGAAATGATCTAGCTCTGGAACTTAATATGAGTAAGGCTTATGACAAAGTCAAGTGGTCTTTTGTGTGGGATGTCATGTAGAAATTTGGTTTTTGTTAAAAATGGTTGGGTTGGATAAAGAAGTGTGTGACGATAGTCTTTTATTCTGTTATTATGGATGGACAACCTCATAATTTTTTCAAATCATGTAGAGAGCTGCAACAAGACGACTCTCTTTTCCCTATCTATTCTTATTTTGTGCAGAGGAACTTTCCCATTTGCTCCACAAAAGAGAACAGATGTAGGAAGTTTCTGATTTGAGATTGAATCACACATGTCCTAGAACACGCCACCTATTTTTCGTAGATGACTCTATTCTTTTTAGCAGGACAACAGAAGAGGATTGTCAGAACCTAATTTAGATTCTAGGGGTTTATGAAGAAATAAGCAGCCAAGTAGTTAATCTGAATAAATCGTCGATGTTTTTTAGTAAGAATACCCCAATCCAAACCCGAGACATATTGACTACTATCTTACAAGTTCTACATGTAGAAAATCAGAATAAGTACTTAGGTCTACCAGTGGTTGTTCAGAGATTCAAGACAGCAACTTTCAACTATATAAAAGATAAAGTCAATCAGAAACTTTAGCATTAAAAGAAAGGCCTTTTATCTACAGGTGGCAAAGAAATTCTTATTAAAGAAGTGGCTACAGTTGTTCCCATTTACACATTGAGTTGCTTCAAACTACAAAAAATCTTTTTGGACGATCCATAAAGATCTATGCTAAAATTTTAATGGGGACAAAAGGACACTTAGAGAAGAATGCAATGACTTGGTTGGCAAATTACATGTAGTAGGCCAAGGAACCAGGGAAGACTTAACTTCAAAGACCTCAAGACCTTTATCCTTGCTATATTGGTTAAGCAATGTTGGAGACTTTTGATGTGTCCTAATTCTTTCATTGCTAAAGTCTATAAATCCAAATAGTATAGACTAATAACTACTTTCCTAAGGGTAGGATATGGTAATAATCCTTTTCGGGGATGGCATAGCATGATGGAGGGAAAAAGTACTAGAGAAGGAAACTATGTGAAAAATTGAGAATAGACAATCAGTTTTTATTCGAGAAGATTTATGGGTTAAAGACTACTTGGCCATAATCCCAAACTCTACTCCAACCTCAGACTACTCTCCTAAGTGGGTTTCAAAGTTAATTCTCAGCAACAGACAATGGAATCAAATTTTAATTAGACAACTATTCAACCTAGTCATTGCAGAATCTATAATCAACACACCTATTCAAGAAGGAGATGATACAATTACCCGGTTGAGAGATTAGAAAGGTAGCTATTCTGTGGCATATGGATATAATCTTGCACTCCAGTTCTTTCAACCCCACTAGAGTTCCTACCTGAGCAGTACAAAGAAAAATCATTGTGGTCAGAAATCTAAAAATTAAAAGTTGAACCAAACGTAAAGAACTTCATCTAAAAAACCATGCATGAGGGTATATATACCTGTCCGAAACAAAATCAGGGATAAAATTCTATCAGTAGACTCGACCTGCCCGTGATGTCTAGAGATTGAAGAACCGGTCACTCATTGTCTAATTACTTGTCCAGATTCCATGAAAGCTTGAATCAAGCTCATCTCCCGCTGCCAGCTTCGTCAACTTCGATGTGGCAGTGGTGGTCTGAACTCCATAGCAAGTTAGCAACCTCAGGAAGAAACTAAATGGTGAAGATGGTTTGGATCTAGCCGCAAATCTCCTCTGGCAACTCTGGAAAGCGTGGAACACGCTAATCTTTCTAGACACAAAAAAGGCCTTTGCTCTTTGCGTGAAAATGACATCGAAAATGGTGGAGTTGAGGAAAAAGATGAACTGAAGTCCAATTGAATTTCTCTCTCTATTATTATTTTCTTTTTATTTTGGTGAAACTATTCCCTTTTTGTCCCTGCCTATTGTCTAATTCATACCTTTTGATTTTTCTATCAATAAAATTCTTTCTATCACAAAACAAAAAAAAAAGGTTAAGCATATGAGAAATTTCAAACCAGGAACATTTTCGTTTTGATTTTGCATTAGGGCCATTTAATATAGCACCGTTTAAAAACTAACGGTCTTCAATTTGATTTTAATTTTAGATAAAAATGCAAGTGTAATCGACTATACTTAATGATCTTCTAATAATTTTTTCTTGTGCAGTAGGAGTACAAGAATCAATAAATGTTGAAGTGTACTAAAATATGTTTGGTGTATTATATTAAAATTATGGGCCCTCGTTCTTACCAACAATTTCTTTCACAAAACCATATACTGTCATATCTGTGAACTTAGCACATGTAAACTGCTGCAAAAAATATATGTTGCCGTTGCTGTGTTTTCATGTGACTAAGTTTTCTGTCACAAATTCGAATAGAAGATTTCCTAAAGATTCCTGTCAAATTGCTTGATAACTATTTAAACATGTAGGCCACGCCCAAGTATACAGAAATAATTCAGTGATTTAATACTAAGGGTTTTGGTAACAAATGTTTAAGACAATTTTTAACGATATAAAAATAATTGACTTAGGTTTTTTGTATATAATATTGGGTTTACATGTTAAGGATTCAATTTTTTCAAAATAAAAATTAAGTTTACAATAAATTTTATAAAAATGTTAAGGTATTTATTAGCAATTTAGCACATTTTTTATATTATTACCTTTTTGAATATATATATATATATATATATATATATATGTATATATATATATATAAGAGTTGAATTTTAATATATTGATACACGGGCACAACTAATCATATTTATTTTCAATGACTATTTATGTGGTTAATGTAAAAAATAATTATTTATAATTTAATTTTTATCAAGTTTTATACAAGAGCTCTACATTATTTGGTACCAAATATTTATATAATTTATCTTAAATTCTGACTTAGGTTTTAGAATTTAATTAACATTTAGACTTTAGAACTTAAAGAATTTGTATTTCTCATTTTTTTCTAAACGCATTAACATCAGCAATTGTTTCCTATATTTGCTTAGAAAAATATTTAGAGTTTTAATTTATTTTTAATCATTTTCAAAATTTTTTAATAAATAAAATTTTAAATATTTTATTATTTTGATATTTTAAAAAAGGTTTAATTACTCTACTGGTCCTTGTAGTTTCGCAAAATTTTCAATAAGGTCCCTATACTTTTTTTTCTTTTAATTGAGTTCTTGCACCAAATTTTTTTTTTAATTGGGTCCCTGTATTTTTTTTCCTTTTATTTAGGTCCTTGTACCAATTCTTTTTTTTTTAGTTGAGTCCCTATAAAATTAAGCCAATTACTATTAAGAGGGACTTAATTGAAAAAAAAATTAGTGCAGGGACCAATTAAAAAGAAAAAAAGTATAAGGACCTAATTGAAAATTTTACGAAACTATAGGGACCAACAGAATAATTAAACCTTTAAAAAATAACATATATATTTAAAAAAATAAATATTAAGAAAATAAATTAAAACTTTTAATAACCATTGCTCATTTGCTTATGCCTTAATTTTGTACTCTTTCAAACATTTAAAATTATAAGGTTCACATATTCCCTGATCTCAAATAAATAATCAGAGGAAGAATACAATACAAAAGAACATTCTTTTTAAGAGAAAAATATGTTAATATATTTATAAACTTTAATTGAGTCTAAATAAAGCTAAAATATGAGACTTCTTTAAATAAATATATCCACAGAATTTTTTTTAGTCTGAATACATCTAAAAAAATTACTATTTCCAGAAGGAGATATAGCATTATTGTGTTCATCCACGATAGGTATGTCAATATGTATCTTATATGTTTAATGTTTTAAGAGTAGTTAACTAATACTTATGCTGACATGCTACTAAAGAGCGATGCTGATAGGATGGAAAATTTTGTTTTCCTTAAACAACCTTCTATTGAGAAGAATGGATGTGACATTAAATTAAAGTTAGGTACAGCTTTACACTTAATGAACATTTATAATTACTTATTAAAAGAATGGCCCTCTAAAAACGTCTTTTTTTTTAAGATATTTTTTAGTAATTAAAATTTAACATATATAATTGATTAAATTATGTTATTTTTGTCAAAATTAGGTTAGATAAATTGATTTAACGAAAAAATAGTGAATCAAATTTTGAACTAGTCTAAATTAATATTATTTTTTTTATAAATAATAACTACAATACCTTTATTATAGAGAATGATTAAAATACTCTTATTTTATATATATATATATATATATATATATATATATATATATATATTAATTTTAAAAATTCTAAATCCTAACCCTACGATAGAAAAATAAAGGATTAAAATTTAGGATTCCTCAAAATTTATATAATAGAAGTATTTTGGTCATTTTCTATAATAGAGTATTGTAGTCATTTTCTATAAAAAAAATAATATTAATTTAGACCAGTTCAAGATTTGATTCACCATTTTTCGGTCAAATCAATTTGTCTAGTCTAATTTTGACAAAAATAATACGATTTAATCGATTATATGTGTTAAATTTTAATTATTAAAAAATATTTTTATAAAAAGACGTTTTTAGCGTCTTTATCTAAGTAGCTCCCTAAAAAAATTCATATAATAGTAGAAAATATTTAAATTGCTATTTTTGTAGAATATGTTTCAAACATTTAATAAAGAATAAATATTAAAGTTTAAATCTTAAATTTTAACTGTGTCTATTAATTTTTTTTTACTTATTAAAAAATAATAATAATAATAATAAAAATAAATGTTAAAATAGTTAGACAATGACAAGTACTTTGCACTATAATGAAGAAATTTTGTTCAAGTCTTAAAAATAGTAAAATATAATATTATAAAAAAAAGTTGTACATACATCAAACGAACCCTTTTTAATTCCTAATATATATAAGACTGAATAATGGAGATTTTACACTAATAACAACCAAAGTATTTGATAACTTGAACTAAACATTTTAAGATGTGTTTGGTTTGTATTTTTATTTTTATTTTTAATATTTTTAGAATTTTATGAAAAAAAAACATAAAACAAAAAATTATTACTTTTACTATTTTCTCTTTTTCTTCACAAAATTTTAAAAATAAATAATATTAAAAATCAAAACCAAAAAGAATACAAATACAAATTGAACACCCTCTTAGTTTTCTGCTCATGGATTTACAATCTCCACACATTTATACACATATACAAAGTTCTCAATATCAATAAATGCTCTAAATGATTGAAAGAACTTGAAAGGAAAATAGACAGGATAATGGTTCAATGAGTTTGTTGGTTTACATGAAAACAAGCAAGGAGTTAAGGCAATACAGCGTACGTCCATACTACCATGCATCATTTTCATTCTTTAAAGCAATTGAAATTGTTAGTTGGCTCTCATAAAGTTCACTGAATTTTTCTGTCTTAAGGCAACATAATATGGTGCATAATATTTGATGCTCCTGTACTCCGATCCCTATCCCCATTTTTCTCATAGAATGCAAAAAATATCAGTAATTATATATTATGGCCATTGAGGACATTCTTTCTTTCCCTTCCAAATATGCCTAGTGTTTTTTAGAACATTCTTTCTAAAATACTAGTTTATTCTGTTTTATAGAGAATTGGCAAGTCCATACACTAGTCCGTCTAACTTTTTTTTTTTTAATATTTAAATTAATTAAATTTAATCTAATAAAAAAGACAAAAAAAATCATAATTTAAACACAAATAAAAATGTAGTCAATTACAATATCTGTTCTTAATTTAATAACAGTTCTAACTTAATTTTCAATTGAAAAATAATTTGTTAAAAAAATACTAAATTTACAACACAAAAATAGAAATAAAATTTTGTAATAGAAAAACAAAATAACTATCTTTGATTTAAAGAACAAGCTAACTCACACGGCATGAAACGTATATATGAGGATAAAATAAAATAAATAAAAAATAAAAAAATAATAATTAAAAGAATTATATTTAAAAATTTTAATTTTTAATTTTTGTATATATATATTCAATAGTCCTCTCTTTATATATATATATATATATATATTAAAAAATTAAACTGATTCGTCATGTCTACTCATCTTATTTCTTCTTACTAAAATTTTTAGATTTGATCATACGAATTGATAGACTGATCAAAATTTTAATTTAATTTATCTTTATTTTATAAATTTGATAAGTTAATCTGAGAGGTTACACCCATTTTTCTACTCCTACTAGTTTTACATTGATTATTATTACTTATTTATTTAATTTGTTTATTTTATAGCACTTGATTCTAACGTGCACCATTATATTACTATGCTAAAATCATTGACAACTATATGATGACCCTTATTGTGTACATCATATATCATTATCTTGGGTACCTTTAAATGGTTGAGGTCCCCACTACAATAATAATCCATTGTGCCACCAATTTAGCTTATTAGGTGTTAAACTATTAGACATTTAGATGTTAGAACATTGATCAAAACTCATCCTATTCTTAGGAAAATTATTCAAACTTATCATCTTATCATCAACTTTAATATTGGAAAAAGAAAGCTTATGGATTTTTCAATTTCTTTGCCAACTGCCAACTTTTATTTGAGTTTCGTTTCTCTAAACTATCACTCATCATATTCATGTAGTCCTGTATCTCTTAAAAAGAAAAAAGAGGAAATTAAATTATTTTAAAAAAGAAATAAAACAATGCTAGAATAAAACAGATAAATACTTGATAATTTCCATGAGTTTTTACTTGTATATATATATATGCAAAATAAAGGATAGATATCCAAAAATATATATGTAAAGACTAAAGAGTAGTATAAATGTCAAATAATGGTATTTGTGATGGTGGAGAGAGAAGATGATGGTGTTGGTTTGGTTTTATTGGTTGTAGTGACAACAGAATTGGAAGAGATTGAAAAGGAAAGTGAACATGTACAATTCAAACTTAAATCAAATATTAAGGATGAAGCTAAATTAAATCAAATTAAATATTACAAATTTTAAAATATAAAAATATTTAAGAGATCAAATAATAAAAAATTAATTAAAAATATTTTAAAATTATTTTATTTTGTATTGTTTTTTATTTTATATTTTTTAATTATTGTTCAAATAATTGAACAAGAAAAAAAAATCAAGACCCATTAATTTTAATCTATATTGTCAAAACTTTTAGTTAGCAATCTAATATTTTTAGTTTATTAATTTAATATCATACTTTTAGTTTACATTTTTAAATATTATTGTCTAACTACTGATTTTAAAAACAAAAAATTTTGCTAGTCATATACTACTGCTTATTGAATAATTTTAAATATAATTAGTATGTAATAATAATGGATGTTGCATGAATGAAATTATAGATATTAAGAGTTTAATTTTAATACACTAACAATGTAAGATATTTTACATAATTATATAATCATTACTAAAAAACACAATTATATGATATATCTATTTTTTAGATGATTATTCTCACAGTTAATATAAAATATAATTATATTTAATGATATAATATTATGTAATTAAATTTATATATAAAATAATTAATAGAATATCAAAATTAAATTTTTAAATTAAATAAAATAATTTTAAATTATTATTTTTTAAATATTACCGAGAACAAAAATGTTTTATCCCATCATTTAACATAACACTTAGGCAAATATAATTGAAAAATAAAAAAATTTAGGGGCAGCATTTTTATTAAAATTTGGTCAGTATTTAACTAATAAAAAAAAAAGTGAATAATTTCATATTATTAGATGTAATCTTATACCATTAAAAATATCAATAATAATTAATTAATGATTACAAATCACAAAACCTACTTAACTCTAGGATTACTCTTGAGAAATTATTGAATAACCCCATCACAAAGGATTGAAGTTGAACTATGCAACAAAAAGCCAATAAGTAGCAATAATCCCGTTTCCATTTTTGTTCCTACTTTGTTGTCTCTTTCTTTCTTCTCTCTCTATTCTCACATACACACTCTCACACTCTCTTAGCTTCTTCAACCAAAGACATGTTCTGTGCTTCACAAGCCTCAACGGCAATTTGTGCCGCCATGGATGAAGCCTCATGCTCTTCTTCCACCAACACCATTCAACTCGGAGGCAAAGCCATCGACCGCCACAACCCCATCATCTGCCATTCTAGAAGAGCAACCCTCTCCTCCTCCTCCTCCTCCTCTTCTTCTTCTTCTCACCCACCAATCAACCCTCAGAAGAAAAGATCTTCTTCAAAACCATCATCAAGTAATGCAGAGAATAAGAACAAGAACAGTGCTAAAAAGGGTGGTCATCATGATCAGAAGAAGAAAAACGTAGCAGAAAATACTGTCTACTCTTCTAAGCAGATTGATAGCGTTCTGGCGAGGAGAAGTTGGATTAAGCAAAATAATAATAATGGTGATTTATTCACTACTACTCCTCCTGTTGGTTCAACAAGGTGTTTGCTCAGTGACACTGCTTTCTTCGATGATAACAATGATGGTGTATCAGATTTTCATGATCCAGCTTTGGTATTAAATAATAATAATAATAATAAAAAGGGTCAAGATGAAATTCAAACTGAAAACAACACTTTATCTAAACCTTCTACCTCTTCCCATCATCCCAAGTCTGCTTCTTCAGACCAGGTTAGTTTTCTCTTAAACCAACTTTTTCTTTTTCTTTTTCTCGGATGAATTCATAGGTATCTTCTACTTAATGGACATAGATAATCCTGTTTGAAAATTAGAGATCCTATATCATACTAGATATACATAAAAAATTAACTACTACTAAATTAGTCAGTTCACTCGTATAAAATATATGTTAAAAAAATGAGATAAACACCGTGTGTATTATAAAATACATAGCATTTTTGTTAGCGAACTCTCTGAGCACGTGACTCTCTTAACTTGAGGTTATTGGTTAACTAAAATAATATCTGTGGATCGGATGTAACTGGCCCTAGTGACTTGTATTTTATGGAACTCATCTTCAAATGACTAGTCCACTACAGTTCAATTCAGTCTTAATTTTTAAATGTTTTAAAAATTCTAAGAATAATGTTTTTAAACATCAAACGGTAGTTGGTTTTTGAGTCTAGACGTATTGTATGTTCCAATACAATTTCTCAAATTTTAATTACTTATTTATGGATATGATTTATGATGGACTATAACGAAATCTATATTGTGTAGTCCATAGCATATTTTTTTTCTTCTAATGGGAAAAGATTTGGGAAATGTTTCCCTTCAAAGCCTCTCCACTTCTACTAGACTGCTGTGTATAGATGCACATTGGCAAATATTTTAATTTATGGTAATTTTCATGAAAAGTAAAAAGGAGTGCACTCTCTGGAAATAAGTGTTTGTCTTTAAAGATCATCAAAATTTGACTTACTTTCACAAAAATAAATTGACAGCAAATAATTATGTTTGAATAAAATTTTAAAAATAGATTATAATTGAAACTAATAATGTTAAGGAATGAATTACCATTTATAATCACAAATGTTCAAAATACTTATAATTTTATCCATAAAACGTAAAATTAATGTTGTACTTGTGAAAGAAAGATTCCAATTAGCAAATGGTAAAGAACAAAGTGTTGATGTGATAAGGAAATAAGGTACATAGTACACACAGAGAGAGAGAGAGAGGTAGAGAGGGAAAGAGAGAGGGAGGGCGGAAGGGAGGGAGGGAGAGAGAGAGATTAGGTTAAGTTAACTTGGAAGGTAGATTTGTTAGTAGGATAGTGTATATAACGTCAAAAAGAAAATTTACGAATATATGAGATTTTGTCAAAGTATTACACGAAGATTTTAAGGATATCTAGCTGAGAATTTCATACAGCGACAGTGATATTTCAGTAAGGAATGGCAACGGATCCCCATGGAACGGGGATATGTCCCCGCCCCCACATCCAAAATGTCCCCCCGTCCCCGTTCCATATTCGCGACAGGTAATGGGTACTCGATAACCTCCGGATATTTGATCCTCGCGGATATCTCCATGGATTCTCTTTTTAAAAAATTGATAAAATAAAAAAAAAAGTATAATCCTTCGTCATAATACAATACAATTCATAATATTCTCTTATGTTCTCAGGCCATGTACAACAAAAATCTTTAATACTAAATTAATTGCTACACCTAATATCAATCAATTTCAAACATAGAAAATTAACAATTGAATAAATTCTAAATTTTCAAAAAAAAATAGCAATAATTGCACAAACAATTGAATAAATAGAAGTATAAACTCAAAAAATTAACAATTTCAAACAATTGAACAAACCCTAAACCCTCAAATGTTGGAAAAAAAAAACCTAAAAAACTAATCTGAGAAGGGCACTTAGTACAGATGATGGCGACAAACGAGAGGTGGTGATGATAGAAGGAAGGAATGATGCGGCGGCAGCGACAAGGCTACGGGAAGTAGCGACGATGAGTGGCGAAGAGGCCGTTGGAGGCAGCGACAACGCTGCTTATGGCGGTGAGGATTCTTCTGGATGCGCGACGATGAGGAAGTTTAAATAGGAGGTCGTGACGAATATAATAGAACGTGGAGCATGAGGCAGTGATGCTGTTGAATGAGCGTGGTGCAGGATCCGATGACGATGAGGCGACAATAGTGAGTGAGGAGGCGGTGACCGGCGGTGGGAATTAGTAAGGGTGAAAGTGACCGACGACGAGGCTTGAGTTGAGATGTTCTGTGTATGTGTGTGAAAGTGAGAAAGCGTTAGTATAATGTGAGGGAAGGGAGGGATGCAGCGTAAAGAAGATGATGGAAAATTAGAGTTTATATATATAAAATGATAATTTAGTCATTTTATATAAACGAGTACTCCCGGGGCGGGGATCTCCTAACGGGTAGAAAAATCCTCCATATCCATCCCCCGGCGGGTAAATCCTTGGGAATACCAACCCAGCAATTGCCATCCCTATTTTCAATCAGTTCGACTCCACAAACTTATATTCTACATTTTGCCAAATGTTATACTTCTTTACTTTCATGAGAACATCATCTCTACTTCTAAACATATATCCCACCCAAAATTCAATCCCACCATGCATTTTACAATCTTCTCCTTTGTCAATGTTAAAATGATCATTTACTTGCATGGCATCTAAGTCAAAAGTATGATAATAACTTGAAACACGTGAAACATGAGGAATAGCTAATGATGGAAAAGGAGGAACTGAGGACTCCACCATTGGAGTCTTTGACATATACTCATATGATACATCACTCTCACTAGATAACCCAGTGTCAGCAACATACACCGAGACAAACTCACTTTCCTCCTCCTCCACCTCAATATAGCATTCCATCGCATGATTCAGCATTAGCTTCGAATACATGTCGAACATTACCCGCACATGGTCATAACCTTAGACCCAAAATGTCCTAGTTCAAACTCACCATTGGGCAGCGTTGATAGAAGAAATTTGTTTCGACGTTCACACTCTCTGTGAAATCAACTACACCCATATTCATCAACACGAGATTTTTCATAGCATTGAGAGAATCTAGATGATAGGTGCACATCATCACAAGAGAACTGCACTCAAATATCACCTTCTCAACATTTCTTATGATCACATTTGGATAAACAAAAAAAAAAAAAAAAAAAAAACTCACTACTAGACATATATATATATATATATATATATATATATATATATATATATATATATATATATATATATAGGAAGAAAATGTAGTGTACGGATTGAGTGTGAAATGTGTACAACCAATTTTATAAAGTAGATGTCGGATGCACCATGATATGTGGTTAAGAATATGTGACACATCTCGGATGCATAACGTTTGAGATATGCAGATAAATTTTTTTGAGCCACTACATCCGAGATGTTACACGACAATTTAAAATAATAAATACGATTATACAAAACATTAAAATAAAATATTTATTTTATTTATATAAAAAAATTATTTTATCAATCAAAATCCATCTATTATTTGGGTACAACATCAAATTTTTTTTATGAATAGAATTATCAACGTTCTAAATATTTATAAGTACAAATGACATTTTATTCTAATTTTAAGTTCTATGTAGTTTATAAGCGAAAATAATATTTTGAAGTTTATCATTTTTTAAATTATTATAATTTTATCGATTTGACCTTACGTATCAATATTAAATAATATAAATAATATTTTATATTCACTTTTGTAACTATTATACGACTTACAATGACTTCTTTTATTACATCCTACATCCTAGAAGACATGATAAATTATCTTAAAACTACTTTTCAGTTAAGTATTCAAACTTAAATTAATGGTCACATAATAGATTATTTTAAAAAATGATTATACAAATAAAAATTATTGAAATAAGTTTAATTTTATAACGTTGTCAAACACACCTAAGACTATTTTTGGAGTAAGTTCTTTTTTATTCCCTTGAAATGTTTACTCAACTCCAACAATAGAGAAGGTGAAAAAGAGTTCCATGTAACACATGCAACAAATGCAATGACGTTTTTTCTTTTTTTTTTTAAATTATTTTTATTTTGAATGAATTTTGTAGCAGGAAGTTGTCCTAAGGGTTTCTTTGCACTGCAAGGGTTGTGAAGGGAAAGTGAGGAAACATCTCTCCAAAATGCAAGGTATTTATCCTTCTAATTGGGCCTCCTAAATATCCTTTCCTAATTAGTTATTACAAGGATATTAGTAAAATATAGACTATATTATTATCTTATTATTGTCGCACCTAAAAAAATGGTTTCTTTTAATTTCTAATTAATTAACAACATTTTAGGCCATGCCTCTAATTAAGGGTGATAATAATTTTAATTTTGGCAGGAGTTAGTTCCTTTAAAATAGATTTTGCTTCAAAGAAGGTGACAGTTGTTGGGGATTTGACTCCATTGAGTGTGTTGACAAGCATATCAAAAGTGAAGAGTGCACAATTTTGGTCAGCAACTACTGATTCAGCTGTTGGATCTAGTTATTATGGTACTTTAGAAACAAACAACAAATATGTTATCTAATTGAAATGGGTATGAAGTGGAATAGTGATGTTGTTACTGTATAAGGTATATGAGTGAAACTGGACATTAGTTTGATTATTGCATATGCAAATGTTAGAAGTGTAGCTGTGGGTTTTATGAATTAATTTTCTTATGCATTCATTAATAGTGTATAAAACAATGTGTTTTGTTCAATAAAAACTTAACAACATATCATCTTATTGTTTGGGCTTCATTTTGAAAACCATGACATGATAGTTTGCTGAATTCTTATTGAACAGAAAGATAATTATTGATAACTAATAAGATTTTGTGTAATATCTATTACGTAATTGATGTTATTCACTATCTCATTTAGCTTTACAACCTCAACTATGTATATATTGTGAGATATATTTTTAAAGGTAGAAACTCAAGTGCAGTCGATTTCACGTGTAGTTGATAGCTGAGAGCCATTAGATGAAAATTTAGTCAAATCAGTCAAATTATCTAACCGTTCTCAATTATCAACTTCACGTGAAGTCGACTGCACCAGAGTTTCCACCATTTTCAAAATATGTAAAAAGCTATTTTGAAGAGTTAAATATCTTCATAGAGTTCTGACTTATTCAAAGGTGGTAACTATTTGAAAAGTTATCTCTATTGAAAGGTTGTAACTATTTGAAAAGTTACGAATGTTGAGTACGTAGCTGCATGTTGCACGTACCTATAAATTTTTCTCATTTCATTATTGTCATAGATCCATCTCAACACTTTCTTTATGCGCAAAAGAAAGAATAGAGAATATTATTCTGTAAATTATTATTTAGTGTAAGGCTTGACTGTGTGAGTGCATAAATAAGTCAAGTATTCTTCATTGTATCCTACAGGAAATTCGCCAGTAACCCATTTTGAACACCATTGTACATTGATGGGGCAAATTAAGCCTAAAAAAAAGTGTGTGTAACACACGCCTTGAAAAATTGCGCTATTTGATTCACTAACCCTTTTTCTCATAACTCACAATCTTTAGGCTTAATTGTTCACCAATAAAACAAAAATGGCCACCGCATCAATTATGGAGATGACGTCGAATTTTATCAAGTTAAAAAGATTTTATGGTAAAAATTTCATACGATGGCAAAAGAAGATGCACTTCCTTCTCACAACACTAAAAGTAGCATATGTTCTTACCATACCAAGACCTCCAGAAATTGAAGGGGAGGCCATTGCAGGAACTTGAGCCAGACAAAAATGGGACAACGATAACTATATATGCACTGGGCACATACTAAATGGCATGACTGATGCACTGTTTGATGTCTACCAAAATGTTGGGAGCCCAAAAGAATTATGGGACAAATTAGAAGCAAAATATATGGCCGAAAACACAACAAGTAAGAAATTTCTTGTCACTCGCTTTAATAATTATAAAATGGTTGATGGTAGATCTGTCATGGAACAACTACATGAAATTGAGCGTATTTTAAATAATTTCAAGCAACATAACATGCACATGGATGATATCATTATTGTATCTTCAATTGTCGACAAACTCCCTCCATCATGGAAAGAATTCAAAAGAACTATGAAACATAGAAAGGATGATATTTCTCGTGAGCAATTAAGTAATCACCTTCATCTTGAAGAAGAGTATCGTAAACAAGATGATACTAAAGAGCAAAATACTCATCCTAATCTTCACGTAATGGAAGATGGAAAATCCAATCAGCCCAACAAGAAAAGATACCAAGATTTTAATAAATCTCAAGGTAACAATGGTGATATCAGAAAGAATAAAAAGAAGGGAAATTATTTTCATTGTAGAAAACTAGGACATTTTAAGAAAGAATGTCATTTCTTAAAAACGAAGAAAGAAAAGAATGACATAGCAATAAAAGATAATCTTATTGCTGTTATTTCTGAGATCAACATGATTGAAGACATTGGGTCATGGTGGATAGACTCTGGTGCAACTCGACATGTTTGCAAGAATAGAAATTTTTTCAAGACATTCAAAGAAGAAAATAGGGCTATTCTGTACATGAAAAATGCATCAACTGTTCAAGTAATGGGCAAAAGAACCGTGAAACTTGAATTCACTTCTGGAAGAGTACCGACTCTTACTGATGTATATTATGTACCCGAAATCAGAAAAATTTAGTTTATGTACTTTTACTTAACAAGTATAGGTTTAAGCCTGTATTTGAAGAAGACAAATTTATTCTGTCTAAGGGTGGAGTGTTTGTGGGTAAAGGATATCTATGTGAGAATATGTTTAAATTAAATGTTGTAAATACTATTAATAATAATAATGTTTCTGTTTATATTGTTGAGTCCTGTGATTTATAGCATAATCGTTTATGACATGTTAATTTTCATAAATTAAATGATATGATAAAATATGATCTTTTTCCAAATCAATTAAAAATTCATATGCATGTACAACTTGTATATTAACCAAGATTAAAGAAATTCTAAATTATTATAATTAATACATTCTGATGTATCATGTATGTGATTTCCATGGTTGGCCTACTATAGATGGAAAGAAATATTTTGTCACTTTTATCGATGATTTTAGTAGATATTATTACATATATTTGATGCATTCTAAAGACGAAGTCTTGGATAAATTTAAGATTTTTAAAACCGAAGTTGAACATGAAACCTTTATTAAATGAAGGATATTCGGTGAGTACTTCTTTTTATCTAAGTATTAAATTAGTACCCAATACAAATTCGTCTATTTCACAAATTGAGTATACAAAAATAATTGGATGCTTAATGTATGCTATGACTTGTACTAGACCAGATATAGCATATGCTGTAGGTCGCTTAAGTCAGTATACAAGCAATCCAAATAAAGACCATTGACATGTTGTCCGAAGAATATTAAAATATTTGAAAGGAACAATAAATTATACTTTGTTTTATAGTGGTGAACCTTCTATTTTAGAAGGATATACAGATGCCAGTTGGATAAGCTATACAGAAGATCATGCATCAACAAGTGGTTGGATCTTTACCTTTGGTGGGGATACTGTTTCTTGAGGATCCAAGAAATAAACTTGCATAACGGACTCTACCATGGCTGCAGAATTTGTTGCTTTGGCAGCAGTAAACAAGTAATCTGAATGACTTAGATATTTATTACTTGAAATTTTAATTTGGCCAAAACTAATGGCACCAATCTCTATATATTGTGATAGCCAAGCAACATTATCAAAGGCTTATAGCCAAGTTTATAACGAAAAATCTAGACACATTGGAGTAAGACATAGCTATGTTAAAAATCTTATTGACAATGGAGTTATATCTATAAAATTTATAAGGTCAGAACAAAATCTTGCAGATCCTTTGACGAAAGGACTGACAAGGGATTTGGTGTTTAAAACATTAAAAAGGATGGGACTAAAATCCGTATTTTAAATAATTACCAATGGTGAAAACCCAACTCACACTTGAGTAACATCAAGTCTTGAGTTCAATGCGGTAAAGTACACTATTAGAATAATTGCAAGTACTCATAATTATTTCTTTCATCCCAAGGTAAAAAGTACTTGGATCCATAATATATAAAGGAATAGGGTGAGTTTTTGCTCTTAATAGACCTATAGCAAGTATATTATTGCTAAAGTATTTAATTATGGGATACTTTTGATAGAGTCTACCTATATGAGTGTGAACTGAGGCCGGTTCTTGGAGTTAAGATTTTGCTCTTAAAGCACTCACGAAAGGATACAAGACACAAGGCCATGTAGTATACTAAATTTGTCATATTTAATATAACATCTAAATGATACCGAAATTTTATGTGTTATCAGTGCACGCTTGTTCATATGAGTTAAATGGTTCAAACTTTGTCTACCATTTTAAATTGGGATGAATGAATACCACTGGTTACTAGATAAGGGTTCAAATCGCAAGATACCTCTACTGAAAGCATAAAACTTTCAGAATGATAGGATTGAAAAAGAATTTTGAAAATGGAGGGGAATTGTGAGATATATTTCAAAATATGTGAAAAGCTATTTTAAAGAATTACATCTCTTCATAGAGTTGTGACTTATTCAAAGGTTGTAACTATTTGAAAAGTTATGAATGTTGAGTATGTAGCTGCATGTTGCATGTACTTTGTACCTATAAATTTTCCTCATTTCATTATTGTCATAGATCCATCTCAACACTTTCTTTATGCGCAAAAGAAAGAATAGAGAATATTATTCTGTAAATTATTATTTAGTGTAAGACTTGACTGTGTGAGTGCATAAACAAGTCAAGTGTTCTTCATTGTATCCTACAGGAAATTCACCAGTAACCCATTTTGTACACCGTTATACATTGATGGGGCGAATTAAGCCTAAAAGAAAGTGTGTGTAACACACGCCTTGAAGAATTGCGCTATTTGATTCACTAACCCCTTCTCTCATAACTCATAATATATCCACTTCCATTATATACCATGGAATTCGAAAAAAGTTTGATGGAAAAAAGTTGTTTTCTTAAGTATTTTTTTTATTATATATTTATAAAAATACCTTTTTGTTATTTTTTAAATTTAAATTCAAATTTTTTTAATATGTATTGTTCGGATAATACTAACCTTTTGATTTAGTATTTAGGAACTTGTCAACTAATATAAGAGTAGATCCATGTCAGAGAAGATATTTGTAAGAACACTCTGATATTTAAGTTAGTTAACATGTGTTTCGTAATATTGACTATCCAATTTATTTCTTCCAGCTTCTTCTTCTCCTTTATAGTATCTTATCAGATTCTTACTTTAGGGACAATTTACTCTCACTAATAAAATTTTGTAACTGTTTATTATACCCATTACGTGTATCACCATTATTTTGAGTATCGACTTGTCAATTTTGAATTATTCTACGTGCCAAAGCTGAGGTATTCATAAAATCTTCCTCTTTACTTCTTCATGGTTTGCTTTTCCTACCTCATATGTTTGGTCTAAATGTATCTTTTTCGCTTTTTTTTTTTAACGTAGGTTAGGGTGCCATTGTTTTTTGTATTTCTATTTTAGGATTATTTTAGAATTTTCTTCAAATTACATCATTTTTACACCCTTATTCAAAAGGTTATCATGGTAATTCTTACTTGAGAAGTGATTTCTCCAACTAGATGAGCAACCATAATGCATAACTTTATCCTGCCTAACTCAGTTCCTTTTATTATAAGAAAATATTGAATACCGTCGGATTTAGTTTTCTGATGATAAATTTACCGATAATAATTGGAGAAAAAAAAATTAGCACGATCATTACCGGCAGATTTAATCCGAATTAGTACAATGTTACGTTTTGGTCATTCACAAAGCATTACTGTCAGATTTATTCGCTGATAAATCTGACAGTAATCTTGTCCAATATTCGAATCACGAACTCTCTCCCCCCCCCCCTCATTTTTGAACTTCTCTCTCTCTCTCTCTCTCCCCCCCCCCCCCACAAACCACCTCCGATCAACCCTTCCATTAGTGTCACCCACAACCAACAGCATTCAAAGACTATGTGGACTCTTTGGGGTGCGTTGGTTACTCTATCGCCGCCGTTTTCATCGCTCCTGCCACTATTGCCGCCGCCACGGCTGTCGCCGCTGCTCCCTATGTCGCCAGAGTTGCCTCTTTCCTCCCTCCAGGTATGTTGTCATCCTCCTTCTTCTTATTATTTTTTAATTTATTTAAGAAAACCTTAATGAAGCCCTGTCAATTGGTCACTACCGCCGCCATGCACTTTGTCATCCGTGCTGCCACCACACTAAAAGAGTCCTCTGTGCTGCCACTGTCTCCAAGTAACTCACTAATTAGTTTTGAATAGTTAAAACCCTAAATCATAATTTATCTAATTTTAATTTGTTGTGTATTAGAAAATTTACAATTAGGATATTTGTATTAGAGTTTTAACTATTTTTCAGATTTATTTCATATATTAGGTTAGATTTAGGGTTTTTTTAATTTTGTTGTGACGATTCTGTGTATGAAATTTTATTTATGATTCTGATTTGAATTTTGTTTTGATGATTTTGTGTTTATTATTCTAATTTCTGTTTATTATTCTGCAAGTGTAAGATCTCCAACTGTATTGTTCAATTTTCTGTTCTAGTGTTATTTGAGTTAATTATTTTCTGAGTTAATTAGTTGATTATTGTTAATTGTCTTAACTTATTTATTTTCTAAGTTAATTATTGACTTATTGTTTATTGTTATTAATTTTATAAGTTTATTTGAGTTAAGTATTTTCTGAGTTAATTAGTTGATTGTTGTTAATTATCTGAGTTAATAATCTTAACATGTTTATTTTCTGAGTTAATTATTGACTTTGTTGTTGGTTTTCTAAGTTTATTATTATCTGAGTTAATTATTTTTGAGTTAATTAGTTAATTATTGTTAATTGTCTGAGTTAATCTTAACTTGTTTATTTTCTGAGTTAATTATTGACTTATTGTTTATTGTTATTAATTTTCTAAGTTTATTATTATCTGAGTTAATTATTTTTTGAGTTAATTAGTCTTGTATTTTTTTATTTATTAGTTTAGAAATTATTGAATTTAAATATTTAAAATTATATATTAATTTTTAAACAAAATTTTTAAAAAATTTAAAATTTAAGTTTACCGTCACTTAAATCTGTCGGTAGTTATTAATTTAAATATTAGTTAATAATATATTATCGTCGATTTTACCAGAGTACTTTCTGTGTAAGAGTACTTTCTGTGTAAATTGACATTTCACAAGACAAATATTAGCATGAAACTCAAAGTAGACACAGTGATCTTTAGCGAATTTCGAAACACTAATCAAGTTCTTAGTAATTTTAGGTGTGTGTATCAATTGTTGCAGATTAAAGTATCTTTTAGAATATAAAGAATATAGAAAAGAATGGTCAATATGAGAGATAGAAATACTTTTACCATTACCCACTTGAACCTGTTTAGATCCTGTATATTCTAAACATGTCATTAAGTTTGATTGATTTGGTGTAACATGATGTGAAGCCCCAGTATTTGGGTACCATGCAGGATTTGAGACAGTGTATGGTGCAGCAAGAAAGGCAGTGGGATGATGAAAAGATGGTGCTGGGGGTGGAGGTGTGGTAGATACAGTTGATGAACCTTGAGAAGAATTAGAGGAGGTTGAGTAGTTCTAATTGTAGAAGGAATTTTTGGTTTTCTGTTCTTGATTCTGAGGTGGGGGATGAATATCTTGATTAAATCAGTTGAACCAATACCAAGCAATGTGACCAAAACAACCACAAACTTGGCATTGAGGTCTGCTATTTGTAGAGAACGATCGTCCTCCTCTAGTAAAGCGACCACCTCTACCTCTTCTGATTACTTGGTATTGCAGGAAGCAAACTACAATAAGTAGGAGCTCCAATGAAGTAGAATTTAGAAGCTTAGCTACATGTGGAAGAGAATTGGTGTAGCTCACAAATCTACTATCCGAATTGAAGATACTTTTAAAGACAATACCAACAATTTTTTGTGATAACATCAATACAATTCTAATTACATCCAACCCTGTACTGCACAATCGTACCAAGAATATTCAACTTGATGTTCAAATTATTAGAGAGAAGCTTAAGTCGAACTCATTGCATGTAGTGCACATCCCACGTCATGAACAAGTGGCAGATTCTGACCAAACCTTTCTCTGTGACTGCTTTTCAGTGGTTGAAAGACAAACTTTGAGTGATTTAGAGGCCTCACTGATGAGCGGATTATTTATACACTTTTTGGCAACATTTTCATATAGTTTTTAGTATATTTTATTTAGTTTTTATTAAATTTTTATAGGTTTTAGTGTTAAATTTATATTTTTGGATTCTACTATGAGTTTTTGTATTTTCGGACAATTTCAGGTATTTTCTAGCTGAATTGAGGAGTTAGAGCAAAAGTCTGATTCAGAGACAAAGAAAGCACTGTAGATGCTGTCCAAATCTGACCTCCTTATATTCGGAAGAGCTTTTCTAGAGTTACAGAAGACCAAATGAAGCGCTCTCAATGGCTATGAAAAGCTGACTTCCAGAACTTTCCAACAACATATAATAGTCTATACTTTGCTTTAGATTAGAAGCCCCAAAACTGGTATCAAACGCCAGCTACCTGCCCCCTTCCAGGCGTCCAGCGCCCACAAAGCAGAGACCAGCGTCCAAACGCCCAAAGAGGACCCCTTAACTAGTGTTCCATGCCCAGAGACCTCATAGCACGTGGATCTCATCAAAGCTCAGCCCAAACATTCACCAAGTGGGCCCCATAAGTGAATTTTAGCACTAGATAAACTGTTTTACCCTTACTAGTCATCTGTTTAGTATTTAAAGTGTATTTTACATAATCATTCGAACAGAGAGAAAGAGATCTAGGAGGACAGCCATTATTTCTAGTTTTACATTGTATTTTACCTTTAGTATGAGTTTCTAAACCTCCTAGGTTGAGGGGAGGAGCCCTGCTGAGTCCTATGAATTAATAAAAGTATTACTGTTTCTTCTTCGATCCGTGTTTAGTTTATCTCTAAGATGTATATCCGATCTTCATCGTGGTGAATAGAATGATCCAAAAAATTAGCTCTGTTCATCACATTAAGATGAACGTGCCTGATAAACACCCACGTCTACTTGGGTTCGTGTGAATATGTGGCCGGAAAATACGGACCAACAGCTATGTTTATACATCTCTCATACGGCTAATCCACGACTTTGTTGGGGACTTCTCGAGACACCAGTTCAGCCAATTTCTGGGGGTATTAGGGTCATCGTGGTATAGGCTAGAATCCAAAGAAGCAGCGTTCTCGGATCCGGAAGATTCGACCTTGTCTATGGCATTTTGAGTAGGATCGCCAAGAGAATGAACTGCTAGAGCTTCACCCTCCATCAGATTGAATGACTACAGGCAATGGCGTTTGATCTGGAGCAGAGGAGATCAATAACCACGGGCAATGGCTTTGATCATATATAGCCTGCCATAGAAGAAGATCATTCATAAGCAAAGAAGACAGTGATACCAGAATTAATTCAGAAAGGCTAAGCAACTCCAAACCTTAACTATTCCTATTTACTGATTTTAATATATACATTATTCCTCTTACAACTACAAACTCCATACATGACATAAAATCAACAACCTTCTGATCTGCCTGACTAAGACCTGCAAGATAACCATAGCTTGCTTCAAGTCAATAATCCTCGTGGGATCGACCCTGAATCACTCAGGTATTACTTGGACGACCTAGTGTGCTTGCTGGTACTGCTGTATGAAAGTGTGGGGATCGTACGCACCACTCACTCAAGTTTGAGGGGACTGTTATGGCAAATAAAGAAAAGCAAGATCAGTTAAAAATCAAGGCCAAGAAAGTGTAAATAGTTGATAACTAGTTGTACTTACTGTTATGGGTTAGGTAGTGTGAGTCTTGGTCTGATTTTTCAGCTTTGGTCACTCTATATAAGTCTCAGAGAAGTGGTGTGAAAGATCGATTTTTACATTTTACTTCTAGTTAGTCATTAATACAAGTTCTGAATTCCAATTCTGTTTGGTTCAAGTTTTCTCTATCTTGTTTGTTAGGGCAAGCTTTTCTTTTCCAATACTTCTTTAAAAGGCACTATGTTCCATAGTCTTTACTCACTCTTCTTTGATCCTCTAAGCATGTTCTAATACTGATTGGGTTAATGACCCTATTGGTCGTTATTCTATTACTGACTATTGTTTGTTTTACTTTTTTTTCGGATGTCAAGATACAAACATTTACTACATGATCAAGCACCTAAGTAGAATATCATGTTCCTGTTGATATTTCTGTTGAAGTAGTCCCAATTTGTTGTCTTCTCTCTAAGACATGAGAGCCTTCAATTATTTCCTACTAATCTATATTATGATAATTAAAGTTCTATTTAGATTGCTCATAATGAGAATTTTTTTTGAAATAAATAATAATATCATTATTTTCTAAAAAACAAAGTGATTTATTTATCCAAATCCAATTTTTTGGCAGGTTTCACGCATACTAGGTGGGCCAGGCCAGATCTGGCCTCAGTTTGGGGAAGACTATCCTGATCTAGTAGTAGCTTTGGGAAGATGTTCTCGATCTAGCATCGATGCAGCAGCAGTTCGAGAAAGATGTTCCTGATTTGATAGTAACTCATACATTTAAAATAAAAATTTAAAAATGATAATATTAAGTAAATTTAAATTTAATTCAAAAAATAAAAATAAAATTCTAACATATCACAAAATTCAAAAATAAGATCAAATCAAAATAAAAATTCAAATTGGTCATAGCCATTTTACATAAAGATCAACAAATGGAAAAATAACACTAGAAAAAAAAGTAAAAAAATCTATGCATTGTTTATAAAAAAAAAAAATAAAACAAAATGGGAGAAAGGAAGAAAGAAAGAGAAGTAAAAATAATGGTATGTTGAAATTGAAAGTTGAAGGAGGAAAAAAAGAGAGAAGAAAGAATCAAACTTGAGATGTATTGGCAAAATCGAAAAATTAAAAGAGGGAGAAGAGAGAAGAAAAAATTATGCTATATTAAAACTAAAAATTGAAAGAGGGAAGAGAAAAAAGAAAAAATCATGGTATCTTAAAAGTTGAAACTGAAAGTTGAAAGAGGTAAGAGACAAAAGAAAAAATAAAAGTAAGTTGAGTAATTGGGAGTTAGATCGAGATAGCCTTTTTAGATCAAGGCCAGATCGAGTCTGACCCACCCGATCTTCATGTAACTTGAAAAAAAATATTTGGAAAAATGATTTTTTTTTTTGTTTTAGAAAATAATAATTTTTTATTTATTGAAAAAACCTTATAATGATGTCTTTCACAATTACACTAAACACGTAGAGAATAATTCTCAGTTTTTCCGTCAATGGCTTCTAATTAGTGTCATTCTATTAGGACTATAGATTAGACTGCTGATATATTATTTAATAAGGTCCATCATAGCACTAGATTTCAGATTTCGTGTCCAAACTCAAAATAGTTTCGTTAGCTCCTACTTGAATTCGAAGGGAGGGGGTTTGGGAGGTATTAGAATATACTTAGCGTACTTGTATATTGATTAGCTTAAAAGAAGATGTTACTTTGATTGCTTTCTAATTTGTTTATCACCTATTAATAAATTGTACATTATATCATAACAACACACGACTCATATACAAAATTATTTCTTCAATCTTCTCTTTTGGTTTCTAATAATGTTTATGTTTTCTGTTTTTAATTTGTATTTTTTTTTTGTTCAATATAACCATTTGGTCAATTCAGTCTGGCTCAATAATTTATTCACAAACTATTAAAAATGTGTTGTCCTAGTAGAGTAGTAGTCACCTCACCTTCTTCTCCTACTTCGTTATTATTCTAAAGTAATTACCTGAAAGCAAGGATGGAATGTTGGGTCTAGATGTGAGGTCCAAATGTCTTGAAAGAGGCCTCCGTCGTCCTTTCCTAGACGGTAGTGAGGAGTACCTGAAAAAAATTTTAATGCTTAAGTTAGCAAAAGTTTTAGTAGGTTGTGCAAAAAATTGGATAGAAAAAATACCTGATTGTTGGGGTATTTATATAGTAAGGATAAGATTGAGTCATGTCTTGAGATAACTTCAGATTATAGAGGGTGATTTTCCTTGCAGTATGTGAAGTTATCCTATGTTGAAGTGGTTATCATGAGAGTGGTGATAACCAAAGTAGTGAAATGAGAATCAAATTTACTCCCTAAGTCAGATACCAGATTTTGAAACCCGTATCTAGCTGATCCGACCCATTTAGATTTGGACAAAGAAGTAGGGAATGTCGTTGTTGGGCCGAGTTATGATGAAGCAACCTAACTCATAAGAGGCGCTGCCAGATCAAGTTTGGGTTGAGTTGCCCCAGATTTCTCTGTATGAATAGTTACCTATAGAAGACCAAAGCCTAACAATAGAAAAAAGCGCAACAAACTAAACAAGCACATTAGAAATAACATATAGAGAAGAGAGTGTAAGAAAAGGTGAAAATTACAAAGCAAGAAATAAATCAAAGTAACTCAGGTGAAGTGAAGACTAGAATAGATGGTCGATGACGCTATTTTGGATCCATCATAATTTTTTTTCGTTTTTAGTGTAAATTATTAAAATAGTACTGAAATTTTTATTGCAAACAAAAAAATTATAAACTTGAATAATTTAAATTTGTGACAAAATATTTTTTTTACAAGTGAAAAATGACTTTCATACTTGGCATGTGCATTTAGGGTAATCATTCAAAATGTGTTTACAAAAAATTAAAACAAATTTCTTTTTCATTTTTTAGAAAACTTTTTGGATATTTACCAAAAAAAAAATCGATTTGCCAAAAATTACAAAAATTCGATCTCTAAAGTGTTTTTAGTCATATATATCTAACATCTAATCTTTTTGTAATTTTTTAAATTCTCTAGTGACTTATTTATCGTTCGTATTCTAAAATTATTTTTGTCAATTAAATAAAATTTAAAGTATCCATTTATTAGTGAACTCTTTCTTTTTTTTTTTAAGGTTTAATTATTTTGTTGATCCCTATAGTTTCGTAAAATTTTTAATTAGGTCCTTATACTTTTTTTTTAATTGGGTCTCTGCACCAAATTTTTTTTTTAATTAAGTCCTTCTTAGTAATAATTGACTTAATTTTATAGAGACTCAACTAAAAAAAAAAGGAATTAGTACAGAGACCTAAATAAAAGGAAAAAAAAGTGTAGAGACCCAATTAAAAAAAAAGAATTGGTACAGGGACCTAAATAAAAGGAAAAATAAGTGTAGGGACCCAATTAAAAAAAAAGAATTGGTACAGGGACATTAAAAAAAAATTAGTGCAAGAACTCAATTAAAAAAAAAAAAGTATAAAAACTTAATTGAAAATTTTACAAAACTATAGAGACTAACAGAATAATTAAACATCTTTTTAATTCAAAATCCGATTAGGTTCCGAGTCGATTTGATTCTATTGTTTCTAATTTGGCACCTATCATTAGATAGGTAAATTTTATCACATGAACAAACTTGATTAAGTATTGGTTTTTGATTGAATCCATTCGACTAGCTGTTATGGTACCATTTTTAGGAAATTGAATAAGACACAAGTAGTATATATAGAAAATTTTCAAGTATTTTAAAAATACTAATATTTTAGTCATTTTAACGATTAATTTTAATTATATATATATATATATATATATATATATATATATTATTAAGATTAATAATAAAAATTATTAAAATACTAATATTTTTGATATATTTTGATGTATGAATATCTTAAGTATTTTTTTTAGGTAAATCTTATAAAAGATTATGATTTTTATTTAGTAATTGTATGATTTTTAAGGCTATTCTATTAGTATTTTGATTTTTTTTTTTCATGATTCTTGTAGAGAAATGTTAGGAAAAGAGAAGTAAAAGAACAAAGAAGAATCAAGAATTGAAGACAAGTGTAAAGAAAATTCATGAATACTGTCAACCTTGACTTTTTCACACTCAAACGAGCATAACATGAACTACAGAGTTTCAAATAACGCAGTTCCAACGGCATTAGAAAACTAACTTCCAAAACTTTCCAACAATATATAATAGTTTATATTTTCTCTCTGGACTCACGGCGCTTAGCGCTAAACCGCGTCCCACCATCATTCCTCTCTGCTACTTCGGCGCCCAATGCCAAGCTCGTGCCTAGCGCCATGTGCCTCTCTTCCTCTGGAACAATGGTGCCTAACACCACAAGTCTTGAGTCCAGTGCTTCCAAGGACGAAAAGTCCGATTCTCCTCTGGAACAATGGCGCCAAGCGCCATGAAGTTCGCGCCTAGTGCTGCTGTCGCGTGACCCACCATCCAGAATCATCACAATCAATATTGAAGATTTAGTTTAAATAAAAAGGGAAAAAGATACGAAGCGAATTTTAATTTTCGAATTAATTAGGATTTTATATAAAAGGAGAAAAGATTTGCCATATGGGCTCTCTTCTCTTCCACTTTAGCACTTTTCAGTTTTACACACTTTTACTCTCCGAGGGTTTTCTCTGCACCATGAGTCACTAAACCTTCATTGTTAAGGTTAGGAGCTCTATTTACTTTAATGGATTAATACTATTTGTTCTTCTACTCTTAATTAACACATTGATTTATGTTTAAGAATTGGTTTCGTTCTTCATCCTACGGATTAGTGTGTATTGAAAAATAACTCTAATCTAAATTGAATTCTTTTGAATCTTGAAAAAGTTACATCACTAGAATTAAAGCTTGAAACCCTTTTCTCACAACTCCTTAATTGTCTGGATTTAATATGATATGTGACATATAATCGGATTATTTTTGGATTCTTAGGAATTGTGTTGTTATAAATTAGATTTTGAACTTAACCTTCTAACACAATTGATTGATTAAGAAATTGACGATTGGTTAGGTTAGAGGAGATTGAATTACTTTGGAATAGGAATTCAATCACCTAGGGTTTGCCATAAACTCAATCTTTGCATAATCAAAGTAGTTGACATTGAATGTTAATCGAAAAATTTAAACATCTCCAAATCCTTAACTCTCTTCTTATACTATTTTCTCAACCATTCATTGTTTATTTTTCTTAATTCACTGACTTTTATGGTATTTGATATTCAAAACTCTAGTTTTAACTTGTCTAACTAGAATAATTAATCAATTATTGTTTGCTTAGTCCATTAATTTTGGATTCAACACTCATTTATAGTAAGTTTATTATTTGGTACGATTCAGTATACTTGCTAGTAGTTGTGGTTTCAAAAATTCGCATCCTACTTAAAACTTCTCATAGATGTCTCTGTATGTATATATGTATGTATGGCATATGCTCTGCCCATATTGTTTATGTAAAAAATTTGCAAAAAAAAAATACATAGGAAAAGATGTTGTGACAGAATCAGTGATCCAGAGTGAAGTATATGATGCAGGCCAATAGTAAATCCATCAAAGTCACTATCCATACATGGTGACAAATTAAATATTGTTTTTACGTGGTGAATATGGTCGTTCTGTTATTGTCACCTGTTACAAAATTAAAGAATCGCCACTTATACGGTTCCATCAACATACACAAATATGGTAAGAGTAGTGCCAATAATTCACTGTCAAAAGAGCAGAAGTCACGGTGACCACAGTCAAATTAATCATTCAGTTCTCATTTTCAGCTATTATCATAAAATATGTTAATTGTACATGAAATTAGAGAGGTGGAGAATGAGAGACGAGTTACTATTGCTAGAGATAATTAAATACCTTAATTTACACAAATAAATAAATAAGTAAAAAGACCACAAATTAATTTTAATATAGAAGTAAAAATACATTGTAACACTTTTTATTTATTATTTAATTTTAATTAAAAAAAAGCAAGAAAGTCAAATTTCTTAGCACTTAAAGTGATAAATGGTATAGTTCTCTTCCAAAAGAATTTTTCATAATTCAAATTTTAGGTAAGATTTAATGAATACTAATGCGTTTCAAGAAATTAAAATTCTCTAAAAATTAACTTACTATGAAATTGAAAGGTAAAAGAAAATATAAAATAATAAAATTACATGATCAAGCAATTTTATCGACTAAGTTTGAATCAAGTAAGATACAAGTTTTTTTTTTTAACGTGATCGTTGTTGATTATCATTATTATCATCATTATCATGGATGTCTTTTTCATTTTCTTCTTCTCTTATATATGTTTAGAAAATTGGAGCATATAAATTTTAATTCACAACACAAAAATTTTGGTGCACAACACAAATTTTTAAAGAACTATATGTCTAGAAATTTGACAACTAACCAACAAAATACATACAGCACAAAAATTTTTAGTACATAGCACATAAAGTTTTTATGCACAACACAAAAATGACTACAATTAACTCACCCAACCAACAAAATAAATTTGTAATAAAAATTTATTTTCTATATATAAAAATTTCTATATTATATCAATAAAAGTTTTACTATGTGCAAAATTTTTGTACTTTCTACGTATAACATTACCGAATATAAAATATAATAAAAAGTCAAAATCATAAAGAAAAATAAAATACTATGGAATCTAAATTGTAAATTTTAAATTTTAAATTTTAAATCCTAAATCTGATTATCTAATCATTAATTTAAAATATAAAAGAATGCTACATAACTAATAAAATTTATTATTTTTTATTAATATTTGATCAATATTAAATTCTAAATACTAAATTTTAAATTTTAAATCTTAAATTCTAATAATATAAAAATAAAATATTAACTTTACGTATTGGCTATTTATTATATTGACCTCTTAATATTTTTGTAAAATATAATAAATAAAAGAGAGAATATTTTGTTTAAAATAGAACGAGATATGAATAGTAAAGTTCACCCAAAATTTAGCAGATTTCGGCTAAACTAATTTTCATTGGAGGTTCCGTGTTTTGTCTTTTATCAGCCAAGATATGAATAATATCAAATTATAGAGTTAGGCCTAGTCTATAAATAGCTGAGGCCCATTCTCACATTCACATACCCAATAATTTTGGTGTCCATTAAGAAAAAACAAACAATTAAACCAAAAAATGAGAAAAACAAAAGAACTTTGACATAGTATGCCAAAAAACAAAAAGAACTTTGGCATTATATATATATATATATATTCAACCAGGCGATTATATGTTTCCCTGTAGTCTAAAGATGAACTTTCATATTTAGTAGTGGAAATTTCCTGAAAGTAGACTTATTATGAAGAGATTAGTATTTAGTAAGGATAATACAAGGTAATATATTTATTATATTAAAAATCAATTTGGTTGATCGAGTGGTCGGCGCGGTTATGCGCTTAAGTATCATGAATTTGAATCATGTTTTGTATATGCAGCAATTTTGTTGGTCAATGACTCTTAAATAAAGTTTAGATCCGCAACAAATTAGTTATTACTTATTAGCTTATCGAGTTAGGAGATTAGGTGGACAATTAAAAAAATATATTTATTATATTAAAGTAAACTTTCTGAACCTCAACTTCAAGGCAAGTTAGAAAGTGTTTAATATAGCACAAAGGTAATTAATCTAAACATGTTATTTTTTAACAATAACTTAGGTAAGATAAGCACATATCCCTGTAAGATCATGAATCTTTATGACACATTAGAAGGAAAAAAATATATTAATAATCTAATATTGAGTTGCCATCAACACTAATCATAGAAACTAGATCGAAATAAAGGGGTTAGATAGTTCGTTCTTCTTTTACAGTCACCGAGCAATAATCCACGTAATAATCTCCATATAGGTAGCAACAAAGTATGAAACCTAAAGCCAAAAAAATGCAAACTTAATCGCAATTAACAATTAAACTAATGAATGAAGGAATGCTAGAATTGTTGTTACTTGTTAGCAATGAATGTAGTACACACACCAGTTTGTTGATGGTGACTCGTGAAGGGATTGCACATGGGATCTAAATTCAAAAGTTCGGATAGGATAACCGTTACACCATAAAAGCAATGGAACATTGACAACCACCCTACAAGACCCTGTAATATACAGACATGTACAACTGTTTGACATACTCTTTCATTTTCGGTATTTTTTATTCTTTTGATATTTTAAAAAAAAAAAAAAAAAAAAAAAAAAAAAAAAAAAAAAAAAAAACAAATGTCTTCTTGCCTTTATGATGACTTTTCTCCTCTTTGGCATTTTATAACCGGTCAATGTCTAGTTTGTAGTCACAAAAAGTTTCTTTTATTCATATTGCATATATACATGTATTTCTGTGAACATCTTCGTTAGGTAATCAAATAGGGGTCCAACCAACTTTATCCAACTTCTATTTAGACCGTATTTTAAGACCCACCAGAGGAAAAAAAACAAAAAAAACATTTCACTCCATTTACTTAAATCTAACCCTAATTTTATCTAAACCTAATCTTAATTTTTTAAATTTTAAAATCAAAATTTTTTAAATGTTGTTCAAGTTAGCTCATAGTAGAATTGGTTCCAAGACTTTTTCTTATTTGAATGATATCTGGGATCTGGATAATTGGAACATGCAAAGGCTCCTTTCATAGATCCCACACGAAATTGGCAATCAACTTCAAACAATGCAGAGACCTAACCTTGGCACAAATACCGACAGATAGAAATGGAAAGTTAATTCAGATGGTGCTTAAAAGAAGACCTAATTGGAAGAAAGAATTGAAAATACTAAAAACAAGCAGTTACAAAAGTGTGTTGACATTATAAGTAACACGTATAGATAAATAAAGCACTGAAGCAGTTAACTTGTGTTTACAAAAGAATCACTACTAGAAGATCATCAAACATAATTGAATTGATTATTTACACAGAAAATAGCAGCGAAATTCACCTTTTATTTGGAGATAGCAGCCATCTTACTTGAGACGTTAGGTCCATGACCATAACAACAATGGTCCAAAAATTTGGACCAGCAATTGTACCCTCAGACTTAACTGTGTGTGAGTGCACATTTCTCCCACTTGTGCTACTTCTCCGTTGGGACTACTTATCCGTTTCTCTCATTAACTAAGGAATGCTACATATTTGGTGAAAAGAAAAACAACTCCATGTGACCGTCAACATTGCTATAAAATATGAAGGCAGAAAAAAACAAACTTTCTAAATGGTATTTAATTATTTATGCATGGCACTAATGGGTAAAATGGAAAATAGAATAACTCGGGCAACTTAGAATGCTTTATAACCTTGTATAGGTTCAGTAGTAAGCAAGTTCATCAATTTTCTCCCTTTTTTTTTTCTTTCTCCCACGAGATTGTTTAACAAGTTGGGTGAGTTCATCTATTTTCTATTGTCATCAAGTCCGCACTAAGGAGAGGAAACCTCAAGTCAGATTTCTTTGATGTATTTTTGTACAGTACTAGTTACACTACACTTTTAGAAGCGTTACGAGATGCTGACCTATAAATAGTGATAGTGACAGTACCTGTAAGGCCCGAAGTATATGTAGAAAGAAACAAATACGTTTTTTCATTTGCCTTTGTCAATCGCCATCAATTCTTGCAGATTACACCGTTGGCATGATTTGATAATTTGATTCACCTTGAGTTGCGTTGTTATTTGAATATTGTCGTTATATGCTGCTACCCCTAGTCCCTACCCCTTAATGTAGCTACAAAAATTCTGGCTTTTATGTCTATCACGTAGTGCCTTAAATGCAACCTTGAAATCCACATGCACCATGAAAGGGCCATGTAAACTTGTCCACATTCTCAGATAGTCATAATCATTCATCTAATGCCCAATGGGTTTGGGAAGAAACATTATGATCCCTTTATTCATCTTCTGATGAAATTTAACATTGTGAAACTTTGATTTACAATATAGGGAAACTTCCTAAGAACGAATAATGGCCCCGGTACAAAATTTTCTATGCACCAGCTATCTCTGCTACTAGTTCTTCTAACAACAATCTCTCAATTTCCCTACCTATTACATCAATTTCATCTCCTAAGTCCAACCACTGTGGTTCCTTAACCAACACCTTCCCCAAAGCATCATCCTTCACTTTTCCCTGGCTTCCCAGCAACCTGAAAAGACCATCTTGGATCCGATTTTCGATCAGTTTAGAACCAACATTTGTTGTTGCACGGCTCACCCATGGCTGCAAGTTCATGGATTGATTGTGGATCTTGACAATTCCGGAATTTATGCGGTCAAAAAGCAACCGTCTTTCAGACCTTGAACAAGTGGTCCAATCACAGTACCTCTTTTCAAGTTCATTAAACACTGAGAGACTTACAGGGGATTCCAGAGAATGCCAAAATTCAAAATTTGGATCAGGTTGAGCGCCATCGATGCCAGATTCAGACAACACATCAATAATGTAGGAAGACTCCCAGCTATCTTCAGTTCTGCATAATCGATTGTCTTCTGACAATCTAGTAGATCCTTCCCCACACTCTTCATCGCTTGAAATTAGCACAGAGCCCTCCGCATATCCTTCAGATTCCAACTTCAGCAACTGGAGCTGCATTCGGAGCCCTGTAAATAATAATGTTTCATTAGAACAATGGAATGGAGTGAAAGATAAAAGTCTCAACGAAAGATTAGAATAATTTCCTTCAGTCAAGCACAACAGCCAGGAGTATGAGAGCATCAAATTCATATATATATGCTGGTGATTTGTCATGTCAAACAGCTATTTGATTCAAATCACAATTATCAGTTTGATCACACATACAAGATTAGCAAGAGATTGTTATGATATATAAGCTCAAAACCATCAACAAAATTGGCAGGAGAATGATGTGGAAATTATGAAGTCATAGATGATTTAGTCAAATTATTATTAAATAATTAAATGTAGTCAATGTAATTATGATTTATGAGGTAATAGCGACTCAGGATATAGTTATGATTAAATAATCAAATTTAACTTGTAACATTTAATAGACAAATTGACCGAAAATTTAAAAGTAAGCCATCAACCCCAAAAAAAAGATATAGACCTAGAAATGCATTTACAGTGCATCTTATTATTCCAAAACTAGTTGGATGCTACTGTTACAAAATAGATACACCAAACAAATAATATAGAACAATACTAATTGATCTCCATTTTCTAAATTGAGTACAATCCATACTGATGGAAAGATATAGTAAGCCCAACGTGCAAACAACAAAGGTTAATAGGTGATGGAACTCAAACTATCCGCATGATTGTTTGTTTCTTATGAAATAGAACAAAAAATATAAAATTGAAAAAAGCCTCTAATGTTGAATCAACATAGTTATCTCTTCCTGTTTATTGTTGATGTAATTGTGATAAACACATGGTATGAGGTTTGAGTGGCTAAAGGAAATTAAATATTGAGCTAGACATGAAAATGGGGTATTAAACACAACAATATGCAAAAATAGAAATACATCCCCAGTTCAATTACCTTGCAGGTCAGCACTGAGACTTTCAAAACACTCGGAACATGATGACGACAGATCATCTGTAAAAGAAGGTTCCAGGACTGAGACTGGACTGGGTTGATCAGTATCTTTACCACATGATGATTCAAGTCCAGGTGCAGGTGGTTGAAAGCAGTCTGAAGTTCCATCAGAAGACCCAGCAGATAGTTCCTGAAAATATTACAACACATCAAGTATGGAACAGGAAGAAGTTTACAATTTTTTTATTAATAATTGCAGGCCACCTCATCAGATCATGAGAAAATAAAACTATCCTCTGACAACAAAAAGTTTATTGAAGCATCTATTACAGTGGAAAATTAGCTGTGCAAGCACTATTAATTCAACGCAATTTCTAAGAAATTAACAAGTTTCAAGGCTTTCCACATCTCAATTTAGTGCACAAGTCCGAAAATAATGATGAAATACCTATGAAAATATTTGCAAAGTGTAAGGAGAGAGTTAGGCTGAAGCAAACAAGAGAGATAAGAAAGAAAATTTTGCAGAAACTGTATAAAACACCAAAATACCAATGGAGGATATTAGAAAGTTAACCTGCTGAATTGAGTTATCTTTGTCAGCAACCCTGTTGTCACCTTTGATCAAAACAAGAGATGTTTCAGGCAGTACTTTATCAGAAGGTTCACAAGACCTGTCTGCATCTTCATTTGCCACACTCACAATAGTATCAGGAAGCACACTTGTATCTTTGAGGGTCACAGCAAGAGATTCAGTGGTTGGAACATCTAGTTTAGGTGAACCTTCTTCAAGATTGATTTCCATTTTATTCTCAATGGCACTAAAGCTTGGTGAAAACTCATTGCCTTCCAACTCAGACGAAAGCATAGACCAAGATTTCTTGTGACCAGATCTTGTGCTTCTACTATTTACACCATGCCTCTGATCATGACTCCTTCCTCTTCTCCTCTCCCGTCTAATGGCTTCCTTTGGCATCCTAAAGCGATCATCACGAAGCACTTCATTGCGCATGATTGTTCTAGGACTTCCAAAGACATTAGAAGAAGCAGGTAGAGATCTTGACCTTGGCAAACTTCCAATACATCCATCCTTCCAACCATCCCTGCTGCTGATACCCAATGGTTCAACCCACCCAGCAGGTTTATTACGGTGCCGTTCCTCAGTAAACCTTCCATCAAAATTTGTGGTCTTCACATCCTTATCAGTGATAGCAAGCATTTCAGCAAGTGTGCTGCTCTTGCTGATAATTTGTATCTCTTGAGACTTGTGCGCCATTTTCCACCTTTCTGATAATCTCTTCTTTGCCTCCCTACTCACAGATGATTCACCAGAATGTGATGACCTCCTGCTACAATTATTAAGATCAGAAGAGTTTCCCCAAGTAGCAGGAGTTCCAACTGATTCCTCAGTAGATTCATTTCCAGATACACTGCAAGAACTATCATCCCCAGCATATCCTCTAAGTCCGGAAGAGGGCAACATCACGCAACCACCATTGTTCAAACTATTTTTCATTTGACGAGTGATTTCCTTAGCAATTTCTCTAGATTCCAAAGAGTTGTGCCTCAACGGCCGGGCAGTATCAGGCAAATTAATCTTTTGCGGATACATTTTGGAGTCCCTATATCGGATATCTGAAAATTCAGTATCATTTGCATGCTCAGATTGAAAAATATGTGGAGAACAAGGAGATGAAACATTCCTGGCAGCACTCTGAGATTTCCCAAGATTAGGCTTTAGGACAACTATCTTTGTAGGGGAAGCACCTTGCTCATGTTTTCCCTTTGACTGAAGCTTTGATGATCGCGGTGAACTATGCATCACATGTCTTCTGTTGAATTGCCGAGGATATCCATCATGTTGCCTTTGATGAGATTTATCATAACTCAACAGTGCTGTGTCGGTATCTAATCTCCAGTCAAACTCATTTCCATACTTCTCAATCTCAGGTAATTGCATAGCTTCTGTGTGACCCAAATGTGATTCGAAAGGATCAGCTTGAAGATCACTTAGATGCTTTTTAAACAAAGAATCTGGCCGCTTAAAGTACTTCAGAAGAAGTTCCTTGTTAGAGTCAAGCACCTCAAGTGTATCATGGAAATCCCTCGAAGACTGTAAATCCTGATAAGTTGCAAGGCGTTTGGCATCCATAAACTTCTGCTCAATGAATGACATCTCTTCGTTGGCATTCCTCAGGTCTTTTGCGGACACGTGTGATGAATACCTGCTGCTCTCTACCATTGGGATCTCTGAGACCTCAAACACATCCTTAAATTCTTGTTGATCCTTTGAGCTCCTCCTAGAGGACCGACCATCATATGATGTTCCTCTGTTTCGCACTTTCTCTACAGGATTTTCTGATGAACCCTTTTGCTGCTTGTTAGCAGGAAGGCCATCCAGACCCATCAAACGGGCAATAACACCTGGATTTCTTCTTTTAGACTCAGTTTCTTGCGACATCTCATCAGCTAGTAACTTCTTAATTGGAGTTCCGAACAGTTGTTTTGAAGATCTCCACCCAAATTTGAACGAGAACTGCAACAATCAGCAAATTTGGTAATAACAGTTAGTTTTTGTTACTTTTATATTTTTCTATAACTATAACAAATAACTACGCCTAATTAGAACAGTGTAAATCCAATCAACACACGAATTTAAAAAGCCATTAATTTACACTGCAAAAGTTAGATCTTCATTCATGAAGGTGTGCTGACATAAATCATTATTAATATATATATACACACACACTTACGGAATCTTTGTCTGCAACCCCACCACCGCAAGAAACAGAATCAGGAGACAAATCGGGAAATTGTCGCTGCCTATGAACTTGCTTACTCCCTGAAATGAATTATACAGCAAAAGTTAGTACGAAGTGAAAACTCAGAAGTCAGCGGCAGTTAACAATTTAACAATTACGAAATAAATAAGAATAATCATGACAAAAAAATGTTCAAAACTACTGAAATAGAATCAAGGCAAGAATAAGAATCAGCAAAACTTCTCACTGAGACGCGAATTAAAAATTAAAAAAAAAATAATGCAATATTTTGCCGTCAACTTAACACTCTGCGAAAAGCATAATTCAAGCATGGAGTTGAACAGTAAATAAATTAAGCACTGTGATCAAAAGGCATCATTGCAATCTCAAATTCATTTTAAATAAATAAATAAGTGCACGCAATTATACAAGAGCACGCCAGGAACAATACAAAAAACCAGTTCATGAGTCCTGTATAAACCCAAAAATATTTTTTTTTCTTTTTTTAAAAAATAAGGTCTAATTAAGACTCTTCAGCCTTCGAAACGCTTCATTTCAAATTTTCCCCTTTTTCCCCACCAAAACTAGCAGTTCTTATGCTTATGCTGTAAATGCTCGAGTCAAAAGGGGAAAAAATGGTAAAGAAAGAGCTGAAGTTCTTGCTTCTGAGATGAACCAAGCTTCAACTTCATATTTAGAGAGAGAAAACAAGATTTGAAAGAGAGAGAGAGAGACCTTGAGGAAGAACAAGAGTGTGCGGTTGGTTCCTGGAAGCAACGGGGGACCTGCGGTGGCGAGATTTCTCCATGTGGACGAGTCATACACGAGAAACCGGGGAGAACATGCAGATCGAGAGAGTACGGACGAGAAGAGATACTCAATTAGTAGAAAGAAGAAGAAGAAGAAGAAGATGGTGGTTGAGGAAGGAAGGAACTAGGGCAGGGAAAAACAATAGTGAAAGAAAAAAAAAAACAAAACCCCTAGGATGCTGAGCTAAAATTCAAACAAATCTAGAAACAACAAAAAAAAAGGAAAGGAAAGGAAAGGGAAAAAAGAAAGTGCGTGATAGGCGCAGAAAAGAGGGAAGGAAAAAAGTGAGGTAAGAGAGAGAGAGAGACGAAGAAGATGGAAATGAGATTATTGAAGGAAGGGGGTTTGATTTTTGAGGTAGTAGAGAGCGAAAGAAAGAAAGTGGGAAGGAAAGAGAGAAGTTAGAAGAGAGAGAGGGAAAGCATTAATGGAGGTCCGTTAAGAGCGTGGGAGAGGGGGGGGGTGGGAAGTGAGAGAGAGAGAGAGAGAGAGAGTGCGTGAGGAGGCGTGAGCGTGAGGGAGAGGGAGGTGGGAGTGTGAGTAAGTGAGTGAGTTGAGGGAGTATTTTGAACTTTTGAATGCCGTAACGCTGGCACACCACACTTACCCTTTGCGCGGGCAACTGCACACTCCATCATTCAACGCCCCTCGCCCCCTCCAACTAGCTACTACCGTACTACATACACCGAAACTTCTTTTTCGCCAATTCTATAGTATTTGGTCTCTAATTTTGTCTAATTCATTTTTTATTGTAAATTTTAAATATTTAAAAAATATTATTTTATATTTTTAAATTAAATATTAATTTTTAAAATTTTTTATAAGCTCGATCGCTCTTTTTAAATATGACAGCAATTAGCCTTTTTTATATTCAAACATTTAGAAAATAAAACTTTTAAATAGATTTATAAAGATTTAACTACTACTAATTTAAGTATGCAAAAAATTTTAGACTATAACAAAAAAATTTTTAAAAAATATTATCGACAAAATAATTTTTGAATAATTTAAAAATACAACAAAAATAATTAATAATTATTATATTTTTATAAAAAAAATTTGTATTTCACAAATTATTTAGCATTGGTTTGAATTGGTTTTTTTGAGTTAAAAAAAGTACTTTTATTCAATTTGAAACATATTTAAATATGTCCTTTTAAAAAAGTATTTTTATTATAAAAAGTAAATTTTTTTTAAGTTAACAATATCTTGCTTTTAAAATAAGTAAAAGTAAAAGACGTTTTTAATACTTGAAATTTTTTTTTTAAAAAGTCTATCTAAATGTAAAATATTTTTTTTGTTAAAAAAATATCTCTTTTAAAAAAATAAAAAAAATAAGTACTTTTTCAAAAGTTAATCCAAACTAATCTTTATCTATTTGATTTAAAATTTTATAATTATATTTGAATAAATATTTAAAATGTTCACAAAAAAATTCGAAGCAAAATTTAGTTTTTTTTTTTATTTTTTGAAAACATATGGTCATTTATAATAAAATTTTTAAAAATATTCACTTGACATCAAATTATCAAATTTAAAAACAAAAAAATTTTATTTTTTAATAATATTTACAAAAAATTGCATTAAGATATGATTTCTAATTTTTTTAGAATATATATTTAATATTTAGTTCTTTTATCGCGTTTTTAAAAATTTTTTAGAATTTATTTATCTTTAGCATCTTTTAGAATCATTTTTATCAGTAATATAAACTTTTAAATATTAATTTAATAATTTATTTATTTATAAATTTAATTTTAATATATTATATAAAATATTCTACAAACGTATTAAAATTAAACTCTAGATTATAAATTTTTCTTAAGTATAAGATAAGTATCTTATAAGTGAAATGCTAGACTTACAAGCCTTTAAAAATTTATAATACAAGATAAAATTTATTCGTTTTCATTTTTTATCTTATGCTGTTAGCTAGAGCCTAGAGATCTATAAATCTCTTATTAAAATTATTACAAAGTTATTTGGTATTCTTTTCACAGACGTATAAGATTATTGTAATTTTTTGTAAGGATTCATATTGAAATACACCCTAGCAAATTAAAGTAGCAATATAGAAGCGGTCATAAGCAAATTGGACTTTTACGTTTTACCGAAATATTGTGTATGTGGTTAAATTTCAAAAATGAAAAATTAATCGTTGAAAAGCTTCTTCTTTGTGATATTATTTAAGATTTTTTTTTCCTTTTTGGGTAACGAGACAGTGTCCAAGAACGAAAACAAATAAAAAATTTTCTAAGCATAGAAAATAATTTAATTAACAGTTTATAGTTGATCGAAAATGAAAACAATAACTCGTTAAAAATAAAGGAAATTTAATGCACAATAATGCAAGTAAGACTTTACCTATATTGCTATTGTAGAGCCATTCTTTCATGATGATCCGAAAGAAGAAAAACAAAAATGTCTTTCATAAAACATGTTGGCTCTTCATATGGAAAGAGAAGAAAAACGTATTGAATAGTAGATAATACATATACATAATGGAGGAAGAGAATATTGTTGTCCCTAAATAATAAATATTTGTCCAACAAAGAATTGAATTTATAACACTTGCAATTTTCCACCTCTTTACACATGTGACCTACATAGGATGCCACATCTACAACGAATTTCATGTGGCAAAGCAAGCACTGGTTCGTATATCGTGAGGATATATAATCTGTCAACTATTTATCATTTGTTATGGAAAAATATTGTTTTTATTATTTTTATGAATACTTTTTAATAATTATATATATATATATTTTTTTTTTTCTTTTTAGTTTTTTATCAATTATTTTTAATATTAAACATAAAACATATACATAAAACAGTGCATATATATATCAATCAATAAAGATGGTAAATAATTCATCTATAAGATTCTTACGGAAATGAATATAATTGTGAAGTGTAATTTTTTATTATATAATATTTTATCTTTTAAATTTTATAATAAAAAATCATACTTTATAACGAGTATTTAAAAATTATATTTAATAATATTAATTGATTATTAAAAAATTAAGAAAATTCATTTTCAAATCTTACATACTAACCTAAAAAAAAACATAATAATAATTGAACAACTTATGGTGTCCAAATATGGGTTAAAAAGCTCCAATAATAAAATAATAAAAGCAGCATATTTTTGTTTAATGAAAAACATTCTCATATTATGATTTGGAGACAGTATATTTGTATCTTATGCATAGGGATTTTCCGATACTATGTTCAGATATAACCTTTGTTAGTTCTCCTCCTTGTTTAAAAGAAGATTAAATTATTCTGTGTCTTTAAAATTTTATCAAATTTATAATTAAATATCTATAAATTAAAAATTTTAATTATGTTTATATTTTTTAAATTTTATAATTTAATCATTGCTATATCAATTACATTGCTAGAGTTAAAAAATACTTTTATTCAAATTAAAAATACTCATACTTAGCTTAAAGATTAAATCTCTAAGAATATAACCTCATTTTTAGAATTTTTTTAATTTTAATATTTTTAATATGGTAAAAATTTAATCATAAAATTTAAAATAGTAGAAGAACCTAATAATTAAAAGATTTTAACTTTAATATTCTTTTAACTCTAATATTCATCTTGTTCATACAAATCTTGACAGCACTTACTCTCCATCTCATCAATGCCAACAATTATTGAGTGACCATCTTCTCAAAGACAAAATTCTACTAGAGATTGAGTAAGAGCCATTTAAGACAGAAGACTCAAGATCATTTATTTATGGAATAAGTGTATGTTTGGATACCATTAAATTAATAAAAAAAAAAGTTTTTTTTTTAATTTTTTTTATTTTTTAGTATATTTGACAAATTTTTAATAATAAAAATAAAAATATTAAAAAAATAAAAATTATATCTCTCTTGAGAAGTTATAATTTATATTTTTTTTAAATATTTTTTTAAAAAAATGATATTTTTCACATAATCAATAAATAAAAAAAGTATTTTTATCTTATTTTACTTAAACATAATTAATAGATAAAAAGATCTTTTTATATGAGATATCCAAACATAAAATTACTTTTACTTTTGTAAAAGATCTTTTAAAAAATATCTTTTAAAATAAGATTTTTTTTTAGAATGGCGCCCAAACAAGTCCTAAGTACTGTTTTGGTCCCTACGATTTAGGGCCAAAATCAAATTCGTCCTCAACGTTATTTTGGATTTAAAATCATCCTCAATGTTTCATTTGGTATTAAAATTGTCTTTTTGACTTTTTACGGACAAAAATACTCATCACCGACATCACCTTTACCACCACCACCACCACCTCCCTTACTCCCACCAAATACCAATAATCAGTTTCAAGAACACAATATTCAACACAAAAATTAACACATTATTCAAATTCAGAAATAACATCAAATTCAACAACAAAATCAATACAGAAGCACGATCAGAATCGAAAGTACAACAACAACAAAATAAGAAAAATAACAAATCAAAACCAGAATCAGAAGCAGAAGCAAAATCGGAAGCAGAAGCAGAAGCAGAATCAGTGAGGTACAGCGGCGAGGACGCAAAGTGGCGACAAGGTCAGTAGCAGCGGCAGCAGTGGCGGAGAGCGACGTGCGAGAACGCAAAGTGGCAGAGCTCGCATCTCCTCTCTCCCTGGCTCGCGTCTCCTATCTCCCTCGCGAGCTCTCTCTCCCTCTGGTTTTGATTCCTGACGGTGACGGTGGCTCCAAGTTTCGCCGGCGTCGTCCTCCCTTCCCCCTCTTCTTCTTTCCCCTCATCTTCCATTGCCCTTTCTCTCTCTTCCTTTTTCCTCTTCCTTTCTCCCCCCTCTCCTCGCGTTCTTTCTTTTTTTTATTTTATAATTTTTTATTAGGAGTAATTTAGTAATAAAATTAAAAATTTTATTAAAAAAGACGATTTTAATATCAAATAAATCGTTAGAAATGGTTTTAAATCCAAAATAACGTTGGGAACGAATTTAATTTTGACCCTAAATCTTAGGAATCAAAACAATACTTATCCCTTTTTTTTTTATATCTTGTCTCTTCAACTCTATGAATATGTCTTTTCGAAATCACATGTTAAACTGTGATCATGCTTATCAAGTTTTTGGAACACATTCATGAACATTTTTCCAAGACATCAAAGATCAAAATCAAACAACTCAAATCTGAATTGAAGACCATAAAAAAATACGGCACAATTATAATGTAATACTTAGCTTGAAGCGAATTCTAAAGGTAATTGATGCCTTAGTAGCTCTAAATCACCAATTTTCTCTGGTCCATCAGAAATATTCCCAACTTACTGATCAACCTCCTCTAAATCTTTATTACCTTGAGCAATACTAGCTGAAATTCTTTATTCATTAAGTGGACCATTGAATTTCTCAAAGGTATTTGATTGTAGATTATTATCCTCCACTTTAAAATCAAAGTGATTCTCATGATCACCATCATTAACGCACTATCATCAAATACCTCTTCCTCAATAGAAGGTTCTGACTCAACATCCACTTTAACCTCTATAAATCTATTGCCATTGTTCTCACCTTCCTCTAGCACATAATCAACATCACTAGAAGTGATTTGAATTCCATTACCTTCTCTAAATCCATCAACAGCATATACTTCACAATGTTACATAGAACTTGACACTAATGACCTAATCATTATCATTACATTCCCATCAAACTTCATCTCTCGAAGACCTGACTTTAAATTTATCCCTAGTTCCTTATACCATAACTTGGCATATCCCTTATATCTTAGTTGCTTTAACTCGTTCACAATCTCTTACAAAAATTATTCATCAACATCAAAATGTAAATCTTCCAAAACTATTCCACCTAATACTCTAACCCTTGTCCCGTATCAACAAATTTTTCATTGTGGTGGACTTCAATGATAAAGTCCAAATCTCTTATAACTACATGAATAAAGAAAAAATACAACAAAATAAATTCCTATTCAAGCATTTTCGAAAAAAAGAAACTCCAATAAAGAATTCAGCAAAATCTCACATGTAAAAAATAAACATTTTAATGAATGAGAAGGTTAAGCATTATCTTACTTAGAAACAGCAGAAACACCTTTAATGGTGGCGGTCACAATGAAAAATTGATAGTCTCGAGCCATGTTCTAGTGGCGGAGTTGATTTTGGCTGTTGATAATGTGCACAATGAAAAAAGAAATGAGGAGTGAAGGAGAAAAAATTTCGTCTAAGTGTGAGAACGACTTGAGAGAGGAGAGGGTTAATTTTATTTTTATGAAAAAAGGAGAGAGACAATTAGGAATTTAGGAAAAAGTTGGGGTATTTTCAATTTAGGAATGAAATATTCTATTAACCCAAATATTTTTGTTACGGTAGGGACGTAATTGAAAAAAATTAATGATTTAAAACCTAATTGAAAGAAAAAAAAGTATATATATGGATCTAATTGAAAATTTGGTAAAACTACAAAGACCAATAAAATAATTAAACCTAAAAAATATTATCAAAAATATTATAGAGATCATATTTTAATACAATAAACCCTAAATACAAAAATCGTTTTTTACTTTTTAAAAAATATGATATTTCTAGTTTTTTTTGTAATAATTTTAAATTATTAGAAACTTTTTTTTGTTTATATCTTTTTTGTTATTTTTGTCAACAACATAAATTTTAAGGTATAATTTTGGTAGTTTACCTATAATGGGTGAATGCTAAGATAACCATTTGGGAATGAATATTATCATTTCTTTTCCGATAATATCATTTTTTTTATAAATTTTTAAAAGGATATAAGGTTAAAAAAAATGATGTGTGATCACATGTGAAGTAGCATTATCAAAAGTAGAAGTGATAATATATATATTTTTTAGTTATTATGATAGTGATTATGGTAATTATACAACTTTGACAATATTTAAAAGATAGTTCAAAATTAAGAAAATATTTTTAATATTTAAAAATACTTTTTAATTTAAAAATGAAAATAAAAATAAAATGTGTTGTAAAATAAAAAAAGTATGACATTAATTTTAGCAACGATTTTTTAAGTATTGCTATCATAAACGAACCCCACCTTAATAATTAACAAGACATAATAATATGGTAAGAAAAAGAATATTGACTATAAAATATTTTTATTCTTATTTGATACTCTAACTAAATACATAATGATTAAGAAAAATTGAATAATTAAGAGTAGAAAGTAGTAAAATGATTTTCAAATCCCTGATAAATTATGAGAAATTTGATAATTTAATAATAAATGTTACATAAAAACATGAGAGTAAAAGATTTGCATATGGCCCAAAAATGATGTAATAACTGTCCAAGGACTTTTTAAATAAATAAAAAAATACATATTACTATTACCAAAAAAAAAATACATATTACATGCACACATATATGCATTTATGGAGAAATTTACGTTTTATTTCGATTAATTTCATTTGCACCAAAAATGAAAAAAAAAACAATTTTTTTAATAATATAAATGAGATAAATATAAATAAATAATTATAAATATCTCATTTGTATATCTAAAAAGTATTTAAAAGTTTTTTTTTTATTTCATTGGTGTTATTAGTGAGATAAAACTAGATAACATAGAGAAAAAAAAAAGTTGTTTACAATAATACAATTTGAATCAATTTTAAAAGTAAAATCCATATAATTTGTTGTAATTTGAATTGTATCGTTTTAATTTTAGTTTTCATCCGAGATCAAATTCAAGCGATTGTGATTTGTTTTGTATCAATTTGTATTTATTTCTTGATTCAATCCAACTTCTAAATTATCTTTTTTTAAAATCGGATAAACACATATTCATCTAAAATACAATAGTTTAAATTTGATTGGATTAGAAAATAAAATCCAATAGATATAATGTCTGATTCACAACCCTGTTTGGTGAAATTATTTCTATCACCACAATGAAAATTGGGGATGAATTGGGCTTAAAGTAATAGGTGTACTTTGACTTAAATTTTATGTTGTTTTATTCTATATGGTTTTTATACTTTGAGTAATTTATATTTAAGATTGATAAATTTGAATGTTAATTACAGGTTGAACGTAAAATTTTCGAAAGGAATATGCGGCAAGGATAATCTTTACTCAGCAAAATCAACCAAGAGCTAAAGCCATTGATGAGGCAAATTTATAAATAGGATAAAGTATATTTGTTGTCTGTAAAATTTGTTAAAATTTTTTAAAATATTTTTAAATTTTATTTTGTTTTAATTTTGTCTCTAAATTTTTTTATTTACATTAAATATACTCTTAATAATTAAATTTTCAAAAATTTTAGAACCAATCTAATAATAATACATGATAACTATGTTTAATTAACTTGTGTTAAAGGTTGTTCTTATGAAATTATTGATAAATTGATCCTAACTTTTTTGAAAAATTAGCGATAAGTATATTTAATACAAATAAAAAACTTCTAAAACAAACTAAATTTTAAGAATATTTTTAAAATTTTTAAAAAATTTTAAAAATAAAAAAATATATTTCACCCTTGTAAATATTATCTAAACAAAATAACAAATCATCATAATATTAGTGTACCTTCATATTTACATTTTCACTAATTAAATTGGTTGGTTTAGTAGTTAACTCATTAGTCTATTTAAATAAGTATCAGAAATTTGAATTTCGCATACAACAACTCATTAGCTAATGATAAATCCTTAAATAGAATTCAGTATTACAGTAAATTAATCCTTAACCTGCCGAATTAGAGATACCATAAAAATAAAAAAAATATATTTACATTCTCACTTCAATGTTCCAATATTTATCTAAGTGCAATTCGATTTACATACTGAAAATTTAATAAACCGAGGCAATAATGAGTTAATATACCTCTTGATTCAATTTATAAACATTGACATTAAATATCAAGTATTATTGCATCATATGTAACCTTAAAAAAATTGTACTTAGTCTAATAATATTCTTTTTATTATTCTCAATTATTTAATGAATATGCATGTTATGATGTTAAGCTTCTTATATATTATTTTAATATTTTTGCTTGTTTAGAATAACATGAATGTTGTACAAGACTTCGCTAATATGAGTTGAGATGGATCAGTGACTAGTCGGGTTTGGCGATGACAAGGTCAGATTTCTAGAACGGCAATAAAGGTATCTACAAAGATACTGCGGCGTTTAAGTCAGGATGAATCTAAGAGGTAAAAGTTAAAGTTATGAGTGAGTCATGTATTTGAGAGAGTCCTTGATTCCCTTTATATAGTTTGCGATCGTTATCTTATCTTATCTTATTGGTTAAGACAAGATAAGAGAAGTATTTGAATTTGAATATTAGTTAGGGATTTGAGGTCCCTAGGCCAATTTGAGCCACGGTGGTGGTCCAGATAATCAGGTTGTTGCTGCTCCGATAAGGGACCCGAGAATCGCCCCGGAGCGAGAGAGTGTGTTTGCTTATTCTCATCGCTGGAGAGTCCGCTTTACCGTATGGCCGTGGGCCTGGTACGGAGGACAGAGAGCCGTCCAAATCCTCTGGTAGCGATGTGAAGTGCTTGGTCGTTTAGGGGACTTGGAGATTAGGACCGGAACAATCGTCGACTAGATTCATTACCTCATGGATTTGAGGGTTGTGAGGTATCTTTGTGTTGACTTAGAGGTTGGGTGCTCACAGGTGTCCAAACCGTTCACTTTGTTCGTTGCTCTTCTCGATGGAGGGATCTATCGATTGTAGTTTTCGAGGCGTTTTAATGACGCTTAACGGGAGAAGAGAGGTCTTTACTCTTTTTCCCTTTGTCCATCTGTTTTCTTTATTCGAATTTGGAGGTTTCTTTTTTCTGTTATTTCTCTTCGCTTATAACAGCTTTCTTTTGCTTTTTTTTTTCAATATTCTCGCACCTATTACTTCTCTTTTCTACTTTCTGTACGTTCCCTCTCATTTTGCATTTTCCTTCATTTGGAGGTCCTTCCTTCTACATTTTTCTGGGAGTCTGTCGGGTTTGCGCTTTCCTGGTGCTTCGCGCTTCATTCCCTTTTCTGAAAATAGGTTGGTGATTATATCCTTTTTGCACATTACTTTTTCATTCGCGTTTTTAGTGTGTTCGTGATTTCTGTGTAGTAACGGGGGATTACCACTATTTTTCTAGTTTGTTTGTAGTAGTCTAGTAGATTTTTGGGGTAGAATTTGGCGTTTTTTCCTTCCTGAGGAGTGGGATAATGGTGGTGCCCCCCTTTGGTTATAGGTATGGTTCGGTGGAGGGAGTTAGGGTTCCTGTATTCTCGGTCGAAGTCGTTCCCAATGACTATTATTAGGTGACCAATGATGTGCTGGGTACGCCTTCCAGGCTCACGGAGGCGGACCTTCAGAGGCTTCAAGACGAAGGTTCCGTGTGTGGGGGTGGTGACGTGGAACGACAATACGAGTTGGCTTTTGCCGACAGGAATGAAAAGGTCTGCTATATTAACCCTAGCTCTCCCCGAGTTGCTGACTGAATGTTGGTTTACATGCTCATGTTCACGAAATTGGGGGTGCGGCTCCCTTTCTCTGCCTTCGTCCAGACTCTCTTGAAACATTACTCGGTGTCGCCATCGCAGCTGCATCCGAACAGTTGGGTTGCTGTCTGGGCTTTCGAGCTAGTTTGTGAGTACCTGGAGTTTCCTACCCGGGTAGAAGTTTTCCTATATTTCTTCTTGTTTACGATACCAATCAAGGAGGGAAAACACAAGAAAGGGTATATGTTTTTCCGAGCTTAGCTAAATTGTCGTCTCTTTAGTTTATTTGAAGACTCCTTTCACGGTTTTAAGGAGGAGTACTTCAAAGTCCGTCCAACTAGGGGGGCACACCCTTTTTGGTTGACTTTGGAGGGTGAGCGTCGTTTCGCCACCTATTGGAACTTTGGTGCGGGTTCGTCTTACTTGACGAGGATTACTTATGAAGAGATTTCTTCCGAAAACAAATATATTGCCAATGTTCTGTTGGCAATATTTGGGGACTGGCCACTGAATCCCTGGGATGTTATGGATGATCCTTCGGTGTGTCGTACTTATATTGGTGGGTTTTCTGGTGCATTTTTTGTTCTCGATGTTGTGCGTTTATAACTTGCACATTTTTTGTTGTGTTTTTTCAGTTGAGATGGCTGATGGCATGATTACTTCGGCAAGGTCGAAAGCTGTTATGGTTCAAGAGTCGGGGAGCCCGGGGGATGGGGCTTCCCCGTCAATTCCTCAGCCGACATCTCAGCTTGATTCGCAAACTGTCTCTCAAAAAATGGTTGGGACTGGGGCGGCTAGTGCTGATGTTGAGGTCGTGGAGGTTCCCATCCCTGATCCTACGGATAGGAAACGGAAGAAACTGGTCGAGGGGACCAGCGAGAATTTTTAGGAGGAGGTATCTGTTCCTTCTGTGATGGATCAGGGTTTCGATTCTCCCACATTTATCGATTAGCATTTGATGCTGGGTACTGAAGAATTCTTCTGTGATTGCAACCTTGCTGGTCAAGCAAAGTCTGTTTACCATGTCCTTATCCGCTCAACAACCATAATCCAAAAAGTAGAGCCAATGTTGTTTCAAGTGTTCCTTTTGGACGACAAGCTTTGCCAGTCCCAGGCGGAAGTTGGGAAGTTGAAGGACCAGATGGAGGTCACTGAGACTGCTCGACTTAAAGCCATAAAAGATGCGGAGGATGCCGGCTCGGAGATCCTTTATCTTTCTGAGTTGAAGACTTCGCTTCTTTCTCGGCTGGCTCGAGAGTTGAAGCAGGTTGTGGATGCAAAGTCGAGGGCTGCTACCATGTTTGACGACCCAGTTGAAGAAGGATAGGGAGGGCATGCTTCGAGATGCTAAAGACGCTATCTCGACTATTGAGGAGACCGTGAAGGCCCAGGCCTGAGTGTTGGCTCCAGAAGTGGACATGTCATTATGGGCGCCTTTCGGATCGTGCAGGACGGGCGGATAATTGATCTTTGAGTAGTTTGTTTTTATTTTCAAAATTTGTAAGCTGTTTGTTCATCCCTTATTGCTTTTGTGGGACAATTTTTATTGTTTTTATTAAGTTTGTAACCAAGCTCATTGCCAAAAGGATGAGAATTCATAATGACAAGAGAAAATAAAAACAAAGGCTAATAAGAAACAAAGAAAAGAAAAGTCCTATAACTAGTAAAAACTAGCAAACAAACCAAAAATCAAGCTATTCACAATATTAACATATATGCAATAACCAATAATAATGCAACACCATTGTAATTTCCCAGCAATGGCGCCAAAAACTTGACGGAGGATTAATGTCGGTATAGAATTTCTCAATAGAATTTCGTTGCAAGTATAGTCCAAATCAACAATTAATCCTCAATCAAAGTTTAATTTATTTGTCACAATGCAAACCCAATAAAAATAACTGAAGTAGTTAAACCTCGGGTCGTCTCTCAAGGAATTGCAAGGAAGTGTGCATATTATTGGTTATGGGATGTATATTTTTGGGTTTTAGGTTTGATGAACAAGAAAATAAATTGCAAGAAAGTAAAGGGAACTCAAATAGTAAAAAATTCTTGGCAAGGGTTGATGGTTAAGGATCAATATCTTTCCTACTAACCACAACATGATAATTACAAGGATCACTCCCACTTGTCATCCCCAAAATTAGAGGAAAGTCAAGCGAGCTTAATGGATCCAAGTCCATAAGTCCTAGCCACTCACTAATTAATTTAGTGAAGACTAGCGTCAATAGAAATAAATTATCAATCACTTGGACATTAGTAACTTAAGGTCACCCAAGTTATCAACCCAAGCCAATAACACAAAAATCTACTCTAAAATCCAACCAAATATTTCATCAAACACTTGGTAGGCATAAAAAAAAAGCATGGTAAAATAGCAAGAAATATAAAATCTAAAACTACCAAATGCAAGAAAACAACAATAAAAATTCAATTAAACATTAACAAACATAAAACATAAATTGCATTAATTGAAATTAAAAGTAACAAATTGTCATAAACATAAAGGCAACAAAATAAAGAAAATGACAAGTAAAACTAGAAGAACAAAGTTGAAGGAACAATAAATTGCGAAGAAACTAAATCAAAGCAAGAATTAAACCTAAATCTAAGAGAGATCTAACCTAATTTCTACCCTAATTCTAGAGAGAAGAGAGAGCTTCTCTCTCTAGAATATGACCTAAAACATGTTTTTAATCTCAACCTGATTGTTCTCCCCCTTATCCTTCTTCAATTTGGCATGAAATAGCTTCAGAAATGAGTTGGTTTGGGCTTGGAAAGTCCTGAAATTGTGACCCACATGTTGCAATTAATGAGCTCACGTGCCGCTTATCATGCGTATGTATGAGCCACGTATATACGTCGTCTCGCAGATTTCTTCCCATGCGTACGCATGGATGATGCGTGAACATCTTTCCTATCTTTTTCTAGTGAATTTGCATTTGAATTGTTATGTTTAATAAAGATTTAAATATCTTTTAGCCAATATGAATGCTACTTTGAGTTGTGTACAATTCTATTTATTTCAAGTAGCATTCGGATGGATTTGATGGAGTTTCTGTAGAAGAAGAGGAAGAAAGTAGATGATGCTATCAACCCTAACCTCCTTGCACTCAAACAGAAATAACTTGAGCTACAGAAGTCTAATTGACGTGATTCCAGTGGCATTGGAAATCCAACTTCCAAAGAGCTTTTCTAAGTTTTACAAGAACTCAATTAGAACAAGGGTCATACTTCTGTTCCACCCAGATTCATAAGATAAAGAACGAAAATAATTCTTGAAATTGAAATCAATACATGAATTAAAATAGAACAGTAATAGTATTAATCCATAAAATAAATAGAGCTCCTAACCTTAACAGTGGAGGTTTAGTTGCTCATGGTTTAGAGAGAAAACCAGGATTCTGAAAAACTGTAAAGTACGGAATGAGGTAAGGGAGAAGAGAGAGTAGTCCGAAGGGCTGATTCTTTTTCCTTTTATATCTAATATTAATTAATGTAAAATATACTTCTAAAACTAAAAAATATCTTTTTCTATTTGTAAATAAAATAAAAATTTAATAAAAAATCAATTAACATCTTCAAATCATTCCTTGATGGACGCGGGACTGCTTGTAACTCATTGAACTGGCGCCTAACTTGGAAAATCCCAAGTTAGGTGCCACCCTTGCAGCATGGTTTGGACGCTTTGATTTTGTCTTGGCGCCTAACTTGGGAAAAGCCAAGTTAGGTGCCACCTATGCAGTGTGCTTTTAGCGTGTGAACTTTCCTTTGGCACCTAACTTGGAAAATCCCAAGTTAGGTGCCATCAATGCCAAATTTTTGGAGAAGAAGTATACACTATTATACATCGTTGAAAAGCTCCAAAAGTTAGCTTTCCAATGCCACTAAAATCACATCAATTGGACCTCTGTAGCTCAAGTTATGCATGTTAGAGTGCAGGGAGGTCAGGGTTGATAGCATCATTCACTTTCTTCTCTTTTTCTACAGAAACTCCATCAAATCCATCCAAATGCTACCTGAATTAAATAGAATTGCACACGACTCAAAGTAGTATCCATAGTGGCTAAAAGATATTTAAATCTTGATTAAACTCAACAATTTGAATGCAAATTCACTAGGAAAAGATAGGAAAGATGCTCACGCATTAGCTATTAATCACTGTACTTTAAAAATAGTTTTATTTTTTACGTATCTTATTATATAGCAATTCTCTAACCCTATAGTGAGAATCAGCGAGGACAATATTCTCACTCCTCTACAAGTCTTTTCTTTTTCAGGATATGGACGACGAAGTTCGGAAGAGCTTGTTACTTTTCTGTTTACACGATTACCTTGTATTGTTTTAGATATCACGTTTTTCTTGCCTTTAACTTTTCACAATTTGTAAGAGGGATAGGATTTATATTATGAGATGCTTGTACGTTAATACTATGTACATGTATGTATATGGTTGTAAGTATGGATTTAAGTTTTGTTTTAAATGGTCTTTTAAAAAAATACGATCTAAGTGTTTAAACAGGATCCTATTTTAGTATTAAATATTTTAAGAGTCATCGTAATACCCAAGCAATCAGAGTGACGCAGGCGGAAGCGTGATATTTTAATAGTTAGGGTGTTACATGGATAACTATTTGGGCTAGGATTTTTCCCCCGACGTGATGACCACAACATCCTTCGTGAATTTCACGAAGTATGTAGTTTGTGTCACCGGGTTCTACGCACTTGAGGAGGGGCTGGGATAGTCCTCATTGTATAGTTGCCTCGCTATTGTGGTATACGTTGCTGCTTCCCGTTTTATATGCTTTGCCTCCTTTAGGTCTTCAAGTAAGTTTCCATTGGTGAGGTATCAGATGATTGGGAAGGTCTAGGAGTGCTGATCTGATATGGTTGAGTTGACCTAGGCTGTGGCTACAATGGATGGGATCGACTTGGTACTTGCCAGTTTGGAGAGTAGGTCGGCTCTCGCGTTCTGTTATCTGACAATGTGCCGGATGGTCACCTCGTCGAACTCGGCAGTTAGTTCTTTGACTTTAGAAAAGTTATGTTGTAATAGGGGTCCGTGTTTGGTAGTTCCCATTTATTTGGGAGCTAACTACTTGGGAGTCGTTGCAAACTTCTAGTGTTCTTGCATTGATTTCCTTGGCTAGCGCTAATCCGGCTAAGAGGACTTTGCAGTCGGCTTGGTTGTTGGAGATCAGGAACTCATATCAAATGGACTGTTTGATAGCGATCCCATTCTTATTTTCTAGTATTATTCCCGTTCCCTCTGAGCTGGTGTTTGACGAGCTGTCAACATGAAGTTTCGATTAATTCCGTGGGTTCTCTCCCCGGGGTCATTTTGGCTATGAAGTCTATCATGGTCTAGGCCTTAATTGCGTTCCTGGGTTCAAATTTGAGCTCATATTGGGATAGCTTGACCGACCAAGCGAGCATCCGTCCTGCTAAGTTCGACTTCTGTAGCACTTGCCTAACGGCCTAATCCATCCAGACCGTGATGGGGTGACTTTGGAAGTACTGCCGAAGGCATTGGGATGCCATGAGTAGTGCGTAGGCAAGTGTCTTGAGCTTGGAGTAATGTGTCTTGGCATTTTGGAGGACCTTACTTATGAAATATATCGGGTTCTGTGTTTTTTGTTTGTCTTCTCGGATGAGTGTCGCCGCTTGCACTTCCTCTGTTATGGATAAGTAGAGGTAAAATGTCTCTCCCATTCTGGGTTTTGAGAGTATGGGGGTTCCGCTAGTACTTTCTTGGACTGTTGGAAGGCTTGTTAGCATTAGGGTTCTCATTTGAAACTTATGCCCTTTTTCATGAACTTGAAGAAAGAAATGGCCTTCTAGGTCGAGGCTCCGAGGAAGCGTGAGAGGGCGGCAAGTCGTCCGGTCAACTTTTGAACATCTGTGAGGCTTGTGAGGCTGTTCATCTCAAGGATGACTTTGCACTTTTCTGGGTTACCTTCTACTCCTTATTGCGTGATCATAAAGCCAAAGAATTTTTCGGCCTCCATTATAAAGGCGCACTTTGTGGGGTTGAGGCACATCCGGTGCTTCCTCAGGGTGTTTGGTATGAGCTTGAGGTCGTCAATGAGCTCCTCGCCTATTTGTGTCTTGGCTATCATGTCGTCAATATAGACCACCAGTTTGGTCCCCGAGAGGTCTTTAAAGATCTTGGTGATGATCCTTTGGTAGGTGGCCCCGATATTCTTTAACCCAAAAGGCATGACTGTGTAATAGTACGTACCTTTGGGGGTTATAAACGCAATCTTCTCCTCGTCTGGTTAGTACATGGGTATTTGGTTATACTCAGAGTAGGCATCCATGAAACTGGGGTACTGGTGCTCCGAGGCAGCGTCTACGAGCCCATGGATGTTTGGGATGAGAAAGGCATCCTTTGGACAAGCTTTATTCAACCCTGTCTAGTTGACGCACATTTGCCATTTGCTGTTTGCCTTTTTAACCAACAAGATATTGGCCCGCCAGGTCGTGTAGGGGAATTCTCGGATGAAGCCTGCTTCAAGCATGCTTTTGAGTTGCTTCCAGACCTTGGCTATTTGGTCTGCGGACATTTTCCTTCTTCTTTACGGCTAGCCAGTGGGATACCAAATCTGGGTCTATTCCCGGCCGGCCAGGGTGAATGCGAATAAGTCTCTGTTTTATTTTAGGAGTTCCACATGGTCACTTTTTAGGTTGAATGGTAGAGTTTTGTTGATGAATGTGAAGTCATCTTTGGTTTGCCCTATTTGTAGCTTTTCCATGTCTCCCTCTAGTTCCGGTCTGAGATGATCGTCTTGGCATGCGTCCAGGTTGGCAAGAAAGATACCTGTTGTGACTCGGGATCGTTTTCGTAGGGCTAGGCTGGCGTTGTTGCATTGCACTGTGATTTTTTGGTCACTGTGAATCATTTCGATGGTTTCGTTGTCAGCTTGAAACTTCATGATAAGGAACTTGGTAAATACGACAGCAAAGAGGTTGTTGATAGTTTTTCTCCCTAGGATAATGTTCGGAATCCTTTAAGACCACGAATTCAGAGAGTATGGTCTTTTTTTGGCTTTCGGTTTTGATGGTGACTAGTAGTACTATGGAACCGTCCAGTTTGAAAAAGTTGTCCTCGGGTCTGGTTATCCTCTTACGGGGGCTTTGTAAGTTTTTGTTTCGGAGTCCTTGCTTGTCAAAAGCTCCTCAGAAAAGGATGTTGGAGTCAGCTCCAGTGTCCACGAGTATTCGCTTTACTAGACCGGTTCCAACCTTGGTTGATATAACGAAAGGGGCATCTTCTTCCGAGGTGCCATTCTGGCAGTCATCAGGGGAGAATGTTATCATCGTTGGAAGCTGGGCGATTCTTTTGTCGTCTTTCACTGCCAGTACCCAGAGGTCCTTTTTTAGTACTGACTTAGATTTTTCTGGCGCGTCTTTCTCGGTGATGACGTTCACTATGATTATTGGGTCAATTTCCAAGCTCTCTTGTTGGGTCTGCCTTATCATCTTGGAATTTTGTCCTTCCCATTCTTGCGATCTCTCCCTTTCAATTTTTCTAGGTTCTCGAATGATTTTTGCGAACTCCGGGAGTTCGCCGCCTCGGATAGCAGGGCATCTTTTAAGTCAAAGCAGTCTTGAGCCTTGTGTCCGCATCTTCTGTGATAGTTACAGTACATGCTTTTATTATCGCATGTCCACTCTTTTAGTTGTCGGCCCTTTAGGAGGATACCTCGTTCCGGTTTTTGGTGGTAGATCTCCATAATTGGGACCGGCAGGAGGGTGTAGTTCCTGAACTTCCCTACCCTGGATGGTCCGTTGGGGGCGGTAGATTTGTAGTGCTCCTTTGGGTGGTGGATTACTTCGAGCTCTATTGTCGTGCTGCCGTTTATTGCCTGCTACAACTTGGCTTACCTCCTCATTTTTTATGTATTCCCTTGCAACGTTTTAGATTTCATGCATGGTCCAAACCGGTTTGGTAGTTAGGTGCTTTTGAAAATCTTCATTCATGAGCCCATTGGTCAGACAGAGGCAGGCTACGAAATCCGTGAGCCCATCTATTATTAAGCACTCGTTGTTGAACCTATCGATGTGTTTTCTTGTGGGTTCGTTTTGCTTTGGCGTGATTCTGAGTAGGCTGATCGGGTGCTTCACTTTTGTGATCCTGGTGGTAAATTGTGCCATGAATTTCCTGGAGACATCGTCAAAGTTGGACATTGAGCCGTTGGAAAGAATGTTGAACCATTTAATGGTGGCATCGGGTAGGGTTACCATAAAAGCCCTACATCGCACAATGTCGGCAGCTCCTTTCAAGTTCATCTTGGCTTCGAAAGTCATGAGATGTTCCTTTGGGTCCTTTGTCCCATCGTACTTCATGTTGGTCGGTTTGTCAAAACCCTTCAGTAGCTTGTCCATTAGGATTCTCTCAGTAAACATGATGGCTCCTATTATCACGTGCTCGCTCTTTGTTTTGTTTGGAGTCCGCCGGTATCTTCTGTCATCATCATCGCATCGGTGTTTTGGCTCTCGGGAAACGCTACGGTCCTGTCATTTCCTGTGTCATTGGTCGGGTGACCTTTCGTTCTTGGTTTCTCGCTGCAATAGGTCCTGAAGGTCGCTTGGGTTGCATGCTCTGGCTGGTACCGCTCCTTGGAGGCGACCCGGCCCTTTAGGGTTTGTACCTTTTGGTAGAGCTCTTGAATTATCTGGATTGTACTCTCTCATAAACCATCGATTGTTTTGGTCTTACTGAGCTGGCGGTCGTCTTTTCGTGATCCCTATTTATCAGGGGTTGGCTGGCGATGCACTGTGCTGGTTGTCCTCCCATGGGTTGGTGGGGGGATGTCGTCTTGTGGTTCCGGCGTTCTATTTGGTGGGTCTGATTCGTGGTGATGGTTTGAGGACCGGTCCTCGAATTCTTTCATCATCTCGCCAAGACTTGGCAAGTCCCCACAGACGGCGCCAATGTACAAGAGTTTGCTAGTACGGGTTGAGATGAATCAGGGACTAGCGGGGCTTGGCGACGATAGGGTCGGATTCCTGGAGCAGCGATAGGGGTACCTGCAAAGACATTTCGATGTTCAAGTCAGAATGGATCTAAGAGGTAAAGATTAAGGTTATGAGTGTGTCACATATCTAAGGGAGCCCTTGGTTCCCTTTATATAGTTTGCGATCGTTATCTTATCCTATCTTGTTGGTTAAGATAAGATAAGATAAGATAAGAAAAGTATTTGAATTTAAATGTTAGCTAGAGATTTGAAGTCCCTAGGCCAATTTAAACTGCGGTGGTGACCCGAGTAATCAAATTATTCCTGCTCTAATAGAGAACCCGAAAATCAGATCCAGAACAAATGTAAATATATAAATCAAAATAACAACCTTGCAAATTAACCAAAAGACCAATATTATTCGCTATATGCATATACATTCTTACAAAATAATTCTTAGTAGATAAAAGATTGATTTTTTTTCTCTATTGTGATACATTAGATTTTTTATTCCCTTCTCTATTACATGTAATCGGTTGAATTTTTAGATTCTTTTCCTTTTCTATTTGATTTTCTTATCTTGGTAGCAAAACTCTTGCTTGTTTAGCATACACTTTATAGGATTCTCTTATTTCCTCAAGTGTGTTGTAATAACTTTTGGCGCACACACATTCATTGACTTCATGCAGAAATTGTTTGTTTAACATAAACAAAACAAAAATATAGAAATATATGTAATTACAAAACACATAGATATTTGCTACATTGATATATAAATTCCAATATAAAGAAACTCAACTTGATATATGTTCTGATTAAACTGAACACAAAATTATTATGTTTTAATAATCACAGAAACAAGCTGATTATTATTTCTAAAATTATCCAAAGAAAATAAAATCTATAAAACTCTAATAAATCAGATTTAATTAATTAGACCAAAATCTATACCTCTTCTATTTGAGTTGTTTCACTTGTTTGAGAAAACAAAACCAATTTATTTTGATTTAATTGATTTATGCTAGTTATTAGAGAGAATTTGAAGATTATTGCTGATGATAAGGAATGACAATAAATAAAATCTAAACATAAAGTCTAGCTTAAAAAATGACTAGAAGAATAAAGAATTATATTTGAAAGAAGAAAATGGCATGGAAACAAGGAATCTTGTTGGAAAAAGAAGAAGAAAAAAAGAGGGAAAGAGTGGTAAAATTAGGGATTCGATCGAAATTTTAGACGAAGAGTATAAAAAAAAAAAAGAATAGAAGATCCGAATAGTTTAAGAATGTCTATTTGTTAGATTATATTAGGATGAATTAGTTTTTATTAGAATTCTTATTTTAAATAAGTTTTAAATTCAAGTTATTATTTAAGTTGTCACTTGAGTTTGAGGGAAAATGTTAAAATATATTAGAATCAATAATTAACTTTTATTAGAATAATTTAGTATATCTGAATATTTATTATAGGATATCACGTATTTATTATTTTGAGTCATTTAATACTTATAAATACTTTTTTATATTGTATCATTTGAAAACAACTTAAATACATATAAATTTTTTTTCTATTATTTCTCTTTTACCTTTTTAACACTATTATTAAAAATATTAAGAGAAGGTGTTTTTTTTTTTTTTTTTTTTTTTTTTGTTTCTTAGAGAAAGGCGAGTGATTGAACAAAATAATAATAAAACAAGAGTTAGAGGTGTTTGATAATTACAAATTTAGCTTAATCACCTAATATTTTTAATTTGTAAATACTAAGTACTAATATTAATTAAATTAATTAATGTACGTATAATTATATTCAGAGCAGAAACTCCCTCCCATAAGATGGGAGATACAGTACCATCTTCATTCTAAATTTTCTCAAAAAAATCTTTACACACATCTTGCCATATTCGAATATCGTCATGGATATCTATGCTTATAGATGTTAGCATCGCTGTGCAAGACAACTCTTTAATGGAGATGCTAGTGAGACATAAATAACCATATAGAAAATCATTAAAATTGGATATATAATAGATAAATCACGTCGGGACTTCTTGATTCTTAGATATACACGATATAAGATAAGATATAGGATAAGGAGGTGATTTTAATATGGCAAATTTTCTAGTGTTTTTGAATTCCGTATCAAATTTGTCGAATTTATCTTTTAAAATAAATATTAAATATTTTAAATTTATTTATTTTTATATTTTTAAATTAAATATTAAATTTTAACTTTTTTTAATAAATCAAACAAAAATTATATTTGAAACATGGAAGCAGCAATTACCTTAGTAATGTGCTAATTTGAAACTTGGAAGCCGGACAAAAATTATTGTTCTACTACTATGTACGTTACCTTACTCTCTCTCCTAAAATACATATAAATAAACGAGATATATATGGTAGGTGGCTAGATTACAAAATGCATGCAGCCAAAAGAATCTTTTAGTAGCTTTGAATGAAATCAATTAATAAGCTGACAATCCTTAATAAAATTTAATTTAACATAGTCACAGGTGGTTGCTAAGATCTTACGTGTTTTGTTTTCTTGTGGCAGTGATTTATTTGAGAGTTGACGCAACACATTTTGTTTTGTTTTTTCTCGGAAGCATACTGATTCGTCTTTGTTTCCTCACAGTATAGTGCCTTGTATGTGTCCCTATGCCACTACAGTTAACACAAACATTAGAGGGAATTTTCAGGCTTCAAAGTCTCAAAATTATTATCTACCACAGAATTAATAGGCAATCCCCGTCGTTTAAATGTATTTATAATGCCAATAAATATGAATATATGATATTGCTTAAAATGATGATAAGTATTTTATATTTTAATTAAGAGATTTTGGATATAAATTTTAAAAATAACTAAAATTATATATATATATATATATATATATATATATATATATATATTGTACCAAAAAGTAGAAATAGATAAAAAGGTTAGATCACTGAAAAAATAATTATTTCCAAAGAACAAAAATCCATTGGATGCCTTACAAATTTCGATTTATTTGACAAATTTACTAAATTGTCAACTGGGCTCGCTCTTTTTTTTCTTGACAAAGTTTCATTTCTTGATGAGTATTTTCGTTTGAATCATAGATAATTTTCGTATTTTACACTTTGTGAATATGTCACGGTATATATGCTCCGGGCAAAAAAGTTTAAAATCTTGGTTTAATCCTTAAAATCTTTGAAATAAGTTAATTGATTCAAAATATATTTATTAAATTAGATAATTTTCACTACAAAAAATTCATTGAAAATTATCGAATTTACCGATAAAATTAACAAAAAAAAAAACGTTAAAAACCATCGAATTTATCGATAAAATTGACAAAAAAATTCAACAATAATATTATTATCGTTCGTCAAATTTATTGTCGGACTAAATCAGATGGTATAAAAATCAGCGATAATTAATTACTGTAAGATTTTCTTAATCCTATACTAATTACCATAAAAAATATCCATCAGTAACAACTCACAGGATGACGAGTTTCATTAGGGTTTACTGTTGAAAAAAAAAATCCAACGATAATATTGGCATCATTTCAATTTTTTGGCTACCTAATTATTGTCAGATTATTCCCACAAAAAATTCGACAGTAATATTATTTAATAATTATTTTTAAAAAATACATTTATAATTTACTGTTGGATTTATCCCATGCAAAAAATATGACAGTAATAGAAATTTTTAATTAATATTTTTATTAGCAAAATGTCTTTATACAACAACATTATTATAACCTGCATTACTATGATTCATATTATCATTATTAATATTCAAATAAAAAATAATAAAAATTAAATACGTTTTATTAAAATTCAAAACTATAATGTGAAATAACAGATGTTAAAAACGAAATAAAGTAATGTCAAAGTAGACAACACAAAACTCTAATGCTTATGAGTCCTCATAATCACCATTGTCGTCTTTCCGTTGGTCCTAACGCAGAGGCATTGTAACCTTGTGGGTGTGCAAGTGCAGATGACGAGGAGTCCCCTTAAGCAGTGGCGTTGCTACCCATGTGCATATATATACTCATAGTAGATTGCTATCTATTATTGTCGCATGCACTACTGTATCTACTCCAGCTCCTGCCTAAAGGATTTTATCTCCACATCCCGACCATCTCTCTCTGCTATGAGTATGAGGAGCTCATTGTAACAATCCTCAGCTAAATGCAGTTGCTGATCTTGATCCTGTAGCTTTGGATTAGGCTGTGGACCTACTTACACAAATCTACGTCCTAAAAATCTGTAGGGCTGGTGGCCGAGGTAGAAAAAGTCTTGAAGGTGGAGATGTGAAGGTTGCTAGAAAAGAACGAAGTCACTCTGAATATGTGGTTCTTCTGCGACTCGGATGCTATCTGGCACCACATCGCATCAGGATCAACTATGGATGCGCTCTTGGCGTTACCACCCCCCACTCTATTGAGATTAGTGGGTTGCGACCTCGAAATTCTGAGTGTGTAAATCTAAACACATGACATGTGAATGCTAAGACAACTATAGTTATGATAATATGTTACTAAATTATTTTAGACAATTATTCATATAAAAGACCATAGACCGCTAATAAGCAAATATCTCTTTGCTCTTTTTGAGTGTGTGGATTTACTTGAAGACCTCCACTATAGTAACAAGACGGTTCAGCGATTTTGTCTGCACATATTGGACAAGCAGATTTAAAGAAGTTACAATTAATTAAAAAAATAAAGATAAAACTAGCTTAGCATGTTAAAAGAAGTTATAGTATTTTGTTCCTTATTTTCATAATCTTGATCGAAGCCCCTGTGTATTTCGATGCCTTGGCCAACATCCTGTTGGCCCTATTGGTGGCCTTACGATGTCTAAAACCCCCATCATCTTCAGTACAAATATGACGCTTTCTTAATGCCGGCTTGAAACCACGGTGTAAGGTGGTCGTTGCTCATTTGCACATTCTCTAACATCTGCTGAACACGCTTAGCCATGCGGCGGTGAAAGATCTTCTTTATCATCTGGTCATAGGCCTCATCCCACATAAATTTCTTCTACAGAAAAAAATGATTGTTGATTAATTCGTCAATATTATATACATAAACGAAACAACAGATAGAACTAAGATTTAAAATTGACAATAATATTATCGCCCACTTTTGAAACAGTCACTCTCTACTATCAGGGAGAACCTTCTATAGCTCGGCCAAGGGTTGTCATACAGTAGCTTGGTAACTTTTGTACACTTCTACGTACAAGCATTATTATTCGGTGCAAACATACGAATAGAGAACCTACACTTAGTAAGAACATATGTTAAAACAGTTCCAATATTAATTGTATTTATATACTAATTAGAGAAGTTTTTATTTAGTCATGCCATTAAGATAAATTGTCATCTTGGTGAATTGTTGTGCTGCAAAATCTGGCTGAAATCCATGAGAGGATGTTGGCATTGCTACAAGGTCTATCACGGGAGGTGGCGTGAATGTAGAAGTCCCCTAACGAGGTGGAAGAGTTCGCTCTGGCTCAGGATGAGGAGGAGCAACAATTGCATTGCCTGCCTAATTGGGGTTCGGATCATGATGAATGGTTAGTGGTGTGGGGCTTATGCTTGTGACATCGTAAGCGTATCCGATATAGAGGGTGACTGAGTAGTCTCTAGGGTGTGAGTCACCTGCCCTATATCCTGACCATGACTCCGACCCCTTCACTACCTTTGTTGCCATGTCTACATGAAACAAAAACAAAAATAGTTAAAAATATCATAATTATAATGCAATAGAGAATGTTTAACATGTAAACAAATACATAATATTTTAACTAAGTCTAACATGTAACATAAAACACAAGTCAATCTAAGGTTACCCTCAATCGAATTCTTCTTCTTTTTCTTGTTGATCATCCTCTTCAAATATTACTTCCTGATCATCGAATTTCTCTTGCTCATGTTCGTCCCATCCATCCGTTTTTCTTTGCCGTCCTCTTCTTCTGGTGGATGTATGTGATCATCTACCTCAAGGGCAATGATTTCATTATCCATAACTGATGACCTAAGGATGATCGGATCACAATTGCCAACCACCTTCTTCGAAGAAGTTGGGTCATGAACTTGGTACGGTTCTTGGTCTTCCGTTTCATTAGACGTGATGCGACATCTTAGTTTAGTCTTAACCACAACCACCCAACTATACTTGCATCTTCCCGGGTATGACAAATAATATACTTGTCGTGCATTTTGAGATAAAATAAAAGGGTTATATGGTCTATATTTCTTGGCCACATTCACTTCAGTGATACGGCTTCTCTTTCTCTACACTTCTTCAGTACAAAAATTTATTAATATAGCACAAAAAATTTTGCTCATAACACAGAAATTTTTGTACATAGCATAGAAATTTTTGCACATAACACATGAAGTTTTGAACATAGGACATAAATTTTGCTGCAAATCTATTTTGTTGATTGGGTAAGTTAATATTTTGGACATGTCGTTCTTCAAAAATTTCTATATTTTGCGTATTTTGTTGGTTGGATGTCAATATTCTAGACATGTGGTCCTTTAGAAAATTTTGTGCTGTGCAGCGTATTTTGTTGGTTGGGTGTCAATGTTCTTAAATTGGTCCTTCAAAAATTTTTGTATTGTGCATTAAAATTTCTGTGCTGTCACCAAAATTTTTGTCTTGTATGCTCTAATTTTTTAACATATATATGAGAAGAAAAAATGAAAAAGACAATAATGATGATGATAATGAAGGAGGATGAGGAGAAGAAAAAGAAGAAGATGACTAAATGTCAATCTTAAAGAAGTACATATACAATAAGCGCGCGGACTTGGTTCAAAAATAATTTACTCGACTAATTTTATTGTAAACCTTTACCATCTTTGTTCACATGTTTCATCAGAAGCACCTTAAACCTTATTTCCTGAGCCATCACTTGAGATTCACAAGAAGAACCTCACAAAGAGCTTGAGAAACGATGGATATTTGAAGTGTTTTGAGCATTAGGAGAAATCGGCCAATGTATGGTTTATTTTCTCATAGAGAATGTGTAATATAACGTGAAAACGTAGGCTAGTTGACTATACGATAAGTTAAACTATGTGGACAAATTCATGATTAGTAACCTTGGTAAAAATATTGATTCTCTTTATGAGAATGTGTTGCTTGTTGATTAATGATGAGGAATTACTAATGATTATGTGTCATGATAATGATATATTGATGAATTATAAATAATTTTGTTTTGATTATAAATTATTTGGGTTGGAATTGATGAAGTTGGATATTAGTATGTTGTGGAAGGGATGGAGAGGATATGGATATGGTTTGAGCATAATTAATGTTGTTTTGGGGTGTGAAACTTTGATTTGAAATTAAGAATTTGTTAAAATAGGTTTGATACTTTTTGATAAAAACTTGATTTTTAACTAACTTCGACAGTCCATAAATCGAGCCTCGAATTTTTTATTTGAGTGGATTTTATTTCAAAATGAAGATAATTTCAAGAGCATTAAAACAGTTTAAAGTTTGTGAAAATCGGAGTTTTGTAGAGGAAGTTATGGACGCTGGAAGTTAGGTGCAGAAAACTGAATTTTCTAAGTTGCAGGATTTCTAGTGTGTGTGCGTACGCATGCTATTGTACGCATGCATGAACCAGAGCGTGTGGTCAAGCTCGTGCGTACACATGAGGCGGTGTGTGTACGCACACCTTGAGGATTTGTAAGTTGTGTGTACACACACTACGATGCGTACACACAGACTAGAAAAGATGTCTGGTGCGTGCGTACGCACAGCAATGATGCGTACGCATGATGCCCTGAAAATATACAATTTTGAACTATCACCCATTCCTCTTACTTTTCCAAACCTCTGAAAATTCTGTTTAGGGTCCAATAGCTAGGTTTTAAGCTACGGAATAGGGGTAAAGGTGTTGAGATTTGAGAAGTGAATGATTAATTCGATGAGATATTGAAGGTGATGAATGAGATGATGATGATGATGATAGATTATGATTGAGATATATGTGACTGGGTAAGAGGCTATGGCATTGTTCACCTGCTCCGGGTATAAGTTGAGAAGCCGAGTAAGATGCGGTGGCATTGTCACTTGCTCCGGGTAAGAGATGAAGAAGAAGAATGATTGAAAGTGATTATGAGGACAATGAGTATGAATGTGAAATGTGAATGTATGTTCTGTTTTGTTTTGTTGCATCACTTTCTCTCTGTTTGTAAAGTGTATCGGGCACTATATCCCATGAGTGTGACGGATACTATATCCCAAGAGTGTGACGTGCACTATATCCCAAGAATGTGGGAGTACTTTACCTTGGGAAGTGTGTCGGGCACTATATCCCATGAGTGTAGTGGGCACTATATCCCAAGAGTGTGGCAGACACTATATCCCAAAAGTGTGGAAACACTTTATCCTAGAAAATGTGGCGGACACTATATCCCATGAGTATGACAGGCACTATATCCCAAGAGTGTGATGAGAACTATATCCCAAGAGTGTGGATGCATGTCAGAGAGACCATATCCGAGTTAGCTACCGAGTATATTGGGTTCTGACAAAGTAACCGACACATGAGCTCACGGCTAGTAAGACAGACATGCATCATGTGCATTTGTATGATTTGTTTGAGTGTGCGTTGTTTTGGTTTGCTTAATTGTTTGGCTGTAATTAATTGCTACTTGTTCTATCTGCTATATTTGCTATCTATACTTGTGCTTTCTTTGTCTGTTTTGCATGTGTTTGCAACTGAGAGATCCCTCATGCTGACGGAGGTGACGCTGAGGGTTGTTCCACCTAGTGTTTTGAAGGTTAGGAGAGGACACTGGAATTGAAGAGTTAGATTATAATTAGGGTCCTGGATAGATTACCAAGAACTTATGGTTTAGTATAATCTTTAAGTTTAATTTTTAAGTGTCGGAGTTCTAGGAATGCCTCTATCTTTTCCGGGACCTTATATATTACCTACGCGGGCTCCTTTACCATGCTGAGAACTCTCAGTTCTCATTCTATACATATTCTGTTGTTTTCAAATGTAGATCGAGAGGCACTTCATTGAGCATTCTGGAGAGTCTTGGAAGCGAATAACTATTTTGGGACTTAGTGTTTGTATTTTGTTTATGTATATATATGTATATAGATTCTTTGCCTTGTATATTTTGTATCTTTACTTTGTCTTTATTTTGGAATGTATATATCTTTACTTTTACTTTACTCCGGCCGGCCTTAGCTTTGCAGGTCGAGTTCGGAACTTGTTATTTATATTTTAGAATTCTGATCCGTATATATGTTTTTAACCTTCCTTTCGATCTTGCATATCTTTCGTAAGTGATGCGATTTTTGTTTCGTTTTTTATTAATTTCTCTTTCAAGGCTCCTAGTTACAACTTCTTTCAATTATATTATATAAGTATTTTTATTTTTAAAGGCCGTAGCGTCTCGCCACCTCTGATTTATGTCCTAGACGTAAAGTTCTGTGTGGTAAGATGTTACATGAGTAAAATATTGGGCAATTATAAAGATGTGAATGAAGTACTAAGCAATTATGTTGTATTTTTTTCAGGATTTATCATGCTTAATTTAACTTACCACAAAAAAAAATTCATTAAAATTCAAGCACACTTTAAAATTTCAAATCTTAAAAATTCAAACATTGTTTTTTAAGTCATCTTTAAATTTTTTTTATTTTAAATAATTTTTCTTCCTATTTTACTTTTTATCTACCAAATATATTTTAAATTATTTTATTTTTAATACAATAATATTCATTTATTAAATTTTAATGATCAAATACGACTAAGAATTTTAATTTTAATTTTGAGCATAATGTATTTTTTTATTCTTAATTTTTGTTATAATAATATAAAGTTAAATAGACTTAAGATTGTAAACTAAAATATAAAATAAAATAAAAATATTTAATTTAGTTATTATCAAACAATATAATCAATAATCATGTAAAACAAAATATGACCTATAAAATGAAAGATATTATGAATGAAAAGTTAATTCATTAAAATAGAAACATTACAGTAAATAATTAATACTAAATGTTAACCAATTAATATTATATAGAACAAATTTAATTTATCTTTACATAATAATATATAAAAATAAATGGTAAAATTAATATTTATCTAAAAACATACTAGTAAAACAAATGATTAATGGTATATATCAATTAAATAATAGTAGAAATAAAAAATTTAATTTATAATTTCACAATATATTTTTTAAAATGATAAGTATAGATATACAATGAATTCTTCATTTATGTTTGTTACTAAAAATGAGATCAAATTATAAATTAGAGTACAGTACTCATAAAAATATATAATAAATACTAAATTATATAAATAAAGATTAATTTTTTTTACTTATCCTCATTTCTTTTAAATCTAACAAACAATAAAATAATTTATTTTTAATAAATGAGTGTATCTTGTAAAAAAATTATTAGACACTCAATTTATAATCTTTATTTTAATTTTAAATGTAGTTTAGTTTAGATTATATTATTATTAGTACTGAATTAGTATTATATTTTTTTTCTTGCTGATATTTATAAATACTAATTATTTTTAGTGTTGCGTCTCTTTCTTTTTTTTTGTATTTATTATAATCCTGCACAAACTAAAATATATATCCAATTTGTAGCGATACAAATTATGTTAATAGTTATGACGTTCTTAATTAGCCACTGTTAAATTATGACAAAGGCTACAAATTTGTTAAAAAATATAAAAATTAATTTTTAGGTTAGGCACGAAAAAAATGTAATAAAATAGTGTAAATTAACGGTGACAAAATAGTGCGACTTAATTACGGAAATATTGTGGCTAAAAAATCTATCAATATTAATTATAAAAAAGACGTGGCTGAAAAGTTCAGCCTGCCCAAATTAGCCACAAATAAATTATGACAAAATAAATTTTTTGTTTTGCTGAACAACATATAGCCATGAGTGTGGGCAATACCCTATAAATCTTGGCTATGTAAAGGTCTCCACGGTTTATAAAACCGTGATTAATAACCCTAAAACCGTACCAAAATGAGAATGCCATACTCTTAATATCCACGGTTCTTTTTTCGTGGCTAATATATGTTAGTTGTGGTTTTATCGAAATTTAGTGGATATATATGTTAGTTGTGGCTAATATATGGTGTAGTGGAGAGAGAGACCAGTTTAGTTGAAAATTAAAGGAATTGAATCGGAGAAAAGGAAGAGAGTAGGTAAGTATGGTCCTAGCCGAAAGAAGCACAAAAGATAGGTCATGAAGACGAGAATGAAGATGAAGATAAATGGTTCTCATTCAATAACCCATAGAACAATGTAGTTTAGGATATTGCTGGCCAGCCAAGATGGTAGACAATAGTGCACGTGAGTATACTCTTAACGTCAAAAGAGACTAATGGAGATTCATGTTTTGAAACTTGAGGGACTTATTTGGTTATTTTATAAAATAAGGGACTGAATTGAAGTATATTGAAAATTTCAGGGATCATTTTGGACATTACCTCATAAATAAGAGCATGTTCCAAAAAAACTTTTAAAAAGATTAGCGTTTTTAATTTACATTGAAAAAAAAAAAAGAATATAATCAAAACTTGATCATTTTAAGCTAAAACTAATTTATAGACATTATTAAGCCTATATATCTATATTTTATTTTTATTTTTAATATTATTTTTAATATTGATTATTTAAAAAAACTGGAAGTTGTAAAAATAGAAAATAAAATTTAGCTTTTCACTGTTTTTTTTTTTCTTTTTTTCCACAAAACTTTAGACAAAAAAAAAAACATTAGAATTTAGAACATAAAATAAAAATTTAAATTAAACAAATTATATTTTGAAACTTATAATTATGAATTGAATTTTTTTATAATTTTAACTAATTAACCATAGGCATGAAATATTGGAAAATATAATATACAAAAGTAACTTTTTAATATATTATAAATAAAATAGATTATCTTGATTCATAAAATCATTTTAAGTTATAGTATCTAATAAGTATAATAGTCAATATTATCCATTATTCAAAAATAAATTCGCGTAGGTAATTGTTTCGTTAAGCTTCGGATACAGTAGAAGTCTTGGCTTTGTATGAAAATTATACTCGTAGAAAAGTTATCAAATTTTACCTACGAGGAACAACCGAATAAACATTGTGATGAATAATTTATGATATTTAAATTACGAAGACATCAAAGTCAAAAAGGCAAAGAAAGGGCACACCGGTGGGTGGGGTTCCTTACCTTTTTATCTATTTATTTATTTTTTATTGTTATCTTTTTTTACTTTATCTTCATTTGATTCTTCCCTTTTAGAAGGAGATTGAGGAGAAAAGAGTTTCAACGGTGAAGAAAATATATACTTTAGTCTCATCATTGATTGTAATGCGTGAAGGAACTTATAATGCAAGTTTTTGACTTGTTAAACATGTTAGAATCAATGAATCGTTGCACAAATATTACAAGTAGTTAAATTTGGTTGTTAACAAATCATGGGACCAAACTTGGTTAGGAATATTGACTTGTTAAGTAGGGTGGCAACATACGCTCTATTCGCGACTACCCGATTCGACTTCACCCGGTCGGATAGAGTTGTCAATTCGATTCGCAGTGGATAGGATAGGGTGCGAGTAGAATGTTTGTGCGGGTTAGGTAGGGTGTGAGTTGAGTCTCAACCCTACCCAACCAACTTGCATCTTATATATTTATATATTATATATTTATATAAAAATATGTTTCAAGTGGATGTTGAACCAAAGATCTTTCACTAAATGTAAATGATCTTTAGTCACTAAAAGAAGATCATTAATTAATAATTTAATTTTTTTTACATAAAAATAAATTCTATTTTAAATTATTATCAAGCTATATAATAATGTTGCATCTTTTTTATAACCTGCAAATAGGGTCAGATACCTACGGATTAAGAACGAATAGGGTTAGAGTTAGAATATTCTCAATCCGCGGATAGAGTAGGGTTGAGTTTATATAAAAATCTCAACTTGCAGGTAGGGTTAGAGTTGGCTCCAAACTCTATCCTACCTTACCTATTGTCATCCCTAATTATTAGATTATGATTTGGGAGAAATATTTAGATACATTTATATTAATTATTATATTTAAGGTATATTATAGTAATAATTAAATATATATAATTAATTAACTATAAATATTTTAAAATATGTGTTTTTTCGAAAATAGAGAAAAGTATTTCTTATGATTTGGTGGTGTTGTATTAATAAGCCTCTATGCAGCATTTAATTTCCACTCTTAATAGCTTCATTTCTTTTAAGGTAGGGGGACATCTTTGGTTTCAGTGTTGTCTCGATGGATCCAATGAAAAAGACATTATAACAAGAAAAAATAACTGTAGTCTACATAACAACTTGAGATTAAATTAAAGTTGCTAAAGCAAATTCTTTATGGCATCATCACAATGATTCATGAACTTCTATGTCTGTGTTCTTTAATCAAATGACTCTTCTTGGAAGCATGTGAAGGCAAAGAGGCTTTAAAACCCCACCAAAACCATAAGAGCATGAATAAAAATAATACCTTATATATTAGTAAAATTCTTATTTAGTTTATGGTATAAATCAATTTCATCTTATATATATAATGTTTTTCTCTAATTTTCTTATATTTTATTAAATTGAATGACTAAGATTTTTTTCTGAAATACAAAATGTTACTTTATAAAGGATGAAAGAATGGTTTTCAACTGATTTTTTTCATTTAATGTTAAATTCTACTGTTGGATTTTTTTGGTTCGACGAATACTTTTGAAATGACAAATTAGTTTATTTTTACCGTTAGATTTTTATTTTAAATTCAACAGTAATATGTGACAGAATTTATTTTTTAAATAAAAGTAAATAATTACTGTCGGATAATTTGCCACAAAAATTGGTAAAATATTAATCATTTTTATAAATTGATATATATTTAAATATATTGTATTTTTATTATTCTGTTATCAATATTTATTTTTAAATCACTATCAAACAAAATAAACAATAAATAGTATTTTTATTAAAATAATAAATTAAAATATACGTAATCAGCAAAGTGTCAATATATGTTTTGTGGTTTTTGTAATTGTTTACAAGCAGTGTTTGGTGTTTGTCTTAATAGACAATAAAAGCACATCTCTTGTTTTCGGTATATATATATATATATATATTATTGCTTAATTTGTCAACAGATTAAAGCTGAATATCAAAGACTTGTTGGATTATTACAACAAATTAAAATCTCTCAATGAAAATGAAAAAGAATTATGATAAATTTTGTAACAGATTTATTTCGTAACTTTAAGGGTTTTGATTCAATTTGGGTAATTATAAATATAATGACGAAGTCAGTTCATTTTTTTTTGGTGAAAATAATTTTTAGTGTAGTTTGGTATGTTCAATTTTATGTTGATGAGATAGTTAAGTTATATGAAATTCCAATGTCAATTATTTTAAATTGTGGACTTCAATTCACCTCTTATATTTTGAAATTTTTTCAGAAAGCATTAGGAACTTGTCTAGATCTTAGCACAACTTTTCATCTTTAATCTGGTGGGCAATTTGTAATACCGTATCACATAAGGCTTTATGCTGCAATCATAAGTCAAAGGTCGAGGCATTATGATGCCTAAATAAAAATTTACATACATAGTATTTTTAAAAATAAAGATATAACTAGGAGCTAGTGAAAGGAGGATAAACAAAAGCAACAATCGTCATCACATGCGAAGCATTGCGTTAGATAAGAAGGCATCGATATACCCAAAAGAGATTACATATATATATATATATATATATATATATATGTATGTATGTATGTATGTATGTATATATATATGTATGTATGTATATATATATCCAAAGATAAAATACATAAAGTACTAGTCTTGACCTGCGAAGAAAATGTATATATATATATATATATATATATATATATATATATATATCCAAAGATAAAATACATAAAGTACTAGTCTCGACCTGCGAAGAAAATGCTGGCTAGAACATAATACAACCTAAAATATACAAAATACAACCTATTTCTCTAAAATACAGAATCTTTAAGAGGGATATACAAATACATATCCAAAAGTGGAGAATAATACTACGTAATTCAAAATAAATCCAAAAGTAAAATCTTTGCTTTCGCCAAAAGGAGTCCTGCACTTTCAGCGAGGTGCGTCACATTCTATATCTGAAAAATCAACAAAATCCGACAACGGGTTAGAACCCGAAGATTTCCAGTAGAGTAATAGTTTCAAATAGAGACTATGTAAAACTACATGAACCCGCTAGATAATCCTAATCTCCAAACACACCAGATTCAAATCTAGGGTTCTACTAAATCCAAACAGAATCAACATTCTAAACCTCAGTTATATATTTACCTATTGTCTCATTTGTTTTAAGTCATCATCGTCTTTGTTTAGTCTCAAACAATCATTATTATCAAAATTCAATCTCAATAATATCAGTTTGTTCTCAATATCACAGTGTACCGATAGTCATCAATTCAGTTTAGTTAGTAGCAAGCACAGGTAAGAAGTTCAAATATATTCAAGAGCAACTACATCAATTATGACAGTTAGCAGTTAAACAGAAGTAATCACATAGGCAAACTAAATACAATATGCACACTCAACCAATTTCACATGGATGCATATAATGTATGCCTGTCCTACTGACCATGAGCTCACGTATCGGTTAAACTGGCAGAATCCGACAAACCCGATAGCTAACCTGAATATTGTCTCTCTTCTGCACATCCCCAGGAGACATACAATCGAGGGAATGTGTCTTACCACCTTCTCCTGGAGGCAGTCATCAGGGAGAATAATTTGAGAGATTAGTGCCCTACACCTTGCAAATAGAAAAAAAAACATGAAAAAATACATCGAGGGATTAGTGCCCTACCATATTTCGTACATCTAACAAAACATAATCACAGAGAATGCAGATAAACACGCAAGCGGGATAAACCTTTGCCCTTGCTCGGAACCCACGAACAAGAGGGATTAACCACCGTCCTTGATATTTCAGTCATTCAGACCATAATCAGTCAACATTAATATCTTTAATCAATTTCATAATCATAAGATTCATTAATTATAACACATTGTTCAATTTCTAAAGCTTAGATTCATTACCCCTAATTCGTTATTAATTAATCAATTTTATTTTTTTGTGAGCGAGATAAGACCATCATTCTCACCGCAGGCGGGATGAACTACCATCCCCGCAACCATGTCATTCGATTTAACCAAGTATTTATCCGGAAATGAGTTAATTTAATTTATTGGACTTAGCCACACTCTATGAAGAGGTTGAAAACATGTTATCAGACTTTATACGGGGTTTACAAGCTTTCCAAGAAAGCCAAACAGTCAACAATAAAATTTTTTTGAGAAATCAGGACCTGTGTGTACACATCACCCTCGTGCGTACGCACTGACATTACTTGTTGTGCATACACACAACTTGAAATTTCTCTCTCATGCATACGTATCACCCCTTGTGCATATGCACGAATTGCAACACTCATTCTGTGTGGTGTGCACGCATAGTGTTGTGGTGGGCACACTGACTGGTTTTGCTAGTTTTCTGCAACATCTCAGATGTTAGTTTAAAATATCAATTTTTAATCGTTCATAACTTCAAATTTTGTTTTTCTTCATTCTTAAACCATTTAAAATCTCTCTTCATTACCTTTAATTCAGGACAAATTTCATCAAATTCCGAACTCTAAGCGTTAAGTTATGGCCTGTCAAAATTAGTCAAAAACTCATTTTTACCAAAATCGGCATAATGTCATGTTTACCAAAATCGGCATAATGTCATTTTTACCAAAATCTCCAATTTACTTCATTCCAAACCATCACAAAACCATTTCTAGACACCATCAACACCCATTTATCAATATTCAATCACCTTCTAACATTCCAGCCTAATCAACTCAATTTTAACTCAAATAGCAAAAATCATCAAAATATACAACCACAACAAAAATCACAACTCATCAATTATCTATCCACGTATCATTTCAACCACAATTCTCAACATGGTACTTACACCACTTAGGGAATATCTCACTCTATCCCGACCTCTGACCCAATTTTCATATCAAAGCCTCAATAGGCAATCAATCACAACATTTATTCAATCACAATTATATTCAAACTCAATCATGCCAATTTTGCAAATTCACACTATATCTTAACAATTAATCAATCATCAGGCAATCAATTCCATTCAAACTTATCCTAAGAATAATTAACCTAGGTTTTCAAATAATTTTACATAATGTCTACTCGAAACCAAAATTCATATCTTAATGACGGTGGTTTTTCAACCCTTGAATCCTTCTCTTTCCAGTCAAACCAAGTTTGCTCAACACCAACCAAGCCTCAAGACTTGCTCCGCAACCACACCAAGCCCCAAAATCAATCAAGCAACTCTAGCAATTTTAATATCACCAAATTTCACATATATATCAACTTAAAGATCATATAAAATAGAGGTTTAAAAAGGAAAAAAGTCACCTTACCTTATCCCATTCGAAACTTGGGTGGAATCCAACTACAATCCATGCTAAAGCCTCCCTATTATACCAAAATCACAAAATCTCAACACTAATATACCCAAAACACGAATTGAAGAGAAATTTCGAAAATGGCTCAAGGATCTTCAGAGTACTTACCACAAAACTGGTATAGAATCGAAGAGCATAACAAGAGCGACGCGTGATGTGCAAATGGATTTTCGATAAGAGCTACGGATTGAAAGTTACGTAGGTTTAAAGATTGAAGTGAATAGTAAAGTTTAATGTTCTTATCTTCCTCTCTTCTCTCTATCCGCTGCACCCTTTCTCTTTGAAAAGGAAGAATGAGCTGAATCGTTGTTAAGTGTGAGTCTTATAAGCTTTAGGCTTGGGCCCAACATTGACCTGTTTGTGATTTTTGGTCTGTTGACTCTAATTTGGGCTAAAATCTTTAAGATAAGTGTTCGATTTTCTATTCTAAATATTTTTCTTGTTATCTTTACAGTTTTAATTTTCACACATGCTATACTGGATGGATTTAAGCTGGTACAACTAACTTTAACGCCGATACGCATTTTTTCGCAATTAGCTATATATATGCGCTTAAAAATTTATTTTTCGTTTATCTGGATTTTACACAATCAGAGAGGACAATACAAACGATGGAAGACATGTAAAGGTGTTGTGTTCTAGATTTTGGTGGAAATTGGAATAGCTATCTACCTTTGATTGAGTTCTCTTATAATAATAGTCATCAAACTAGCATTTAAATGGCACCATTTGAGACTTTTTATGAAAGAAGATGTATGTCACCTATTGGGTGGTTTGAGGTTGGTGAGGTTAAATTTTTGAGACCAAATTTGGTACATGATGCAATTGAGAAGGTTCACTTAATAAGAGAACGTTTATTAGCAGCTCAGAATAGGCAGAAGGCTTATGTTGATAATAGAAGGCGTAACTTTTTTTAATGAGTGATCAGGTATTTCTTAGAGTGTCAACTATGAAAGGAGTGATGATAAAGTTTGGAAAAAGATGCAAGTTTAGTCCTCGTTACATTGGTCCATTTGAAATTTTGGATAGAATAGATGTAGTTGCTTACCGCTTGGCATTGCCGCCTAAGTTGTGCATGATCCATCCAGTATTTCACGTATCAATGTTGGACAAATATATTCCTGACTCATCTCATATACTTGCACCACAAGCCATAGAGCTAAAGGAGGATTTATTATTTGAAGAGGAACCAATGGCTATAGTTGATTGCCAAGTAAAGAAACTACGTTCTAAAAAAATAGCATCTTTAAAAGTTGTTTGGAAAAATCATTCGAAAGAAGAAGCAACTTGAAAAATTGAAGATGCCATGCACGAGAAATATCCGTATTTATTTGAGTCTGAAGATAATTATCATGGGAGTTCAAAATTCAGGGACCGAATTTCTTAAGGGGGGAAGGAGAATGTAATATCCAAGAGAGAGGGAGAGAGAGGAAGATAATATTCATATTGATAAAGTTCTAGAAATAGAGAAGACTCTATCAATTTTTTAAAAAATTTGGTCAATTAGCTTGTTGAGGAATTTGTCCTAAGTACCAATTATGACTTGATTCAGACTATAACAAATACCATCTTATTTTCTTAACCAAACACTATCTAAGATATTTCTACTCCTAATACAAATTTATTATGATTAAGAGTACTGCCAAAGTTAACAATTATCTTTCTTTTTTTTCCCTCTCGATATATACATAGTTGGTGAGAATTTGATACTCAAGATAAGATGAATAAAGCAGAAAGTACAAACTAAAGATAATTTCAGCATGATTGGCTACTAGATTTATTATATATATTGTTAAAAAATATTTTGGTTAAATATGTTAATCTAATCTTAAAAAAATATAAATATTTTATAAATAAAAAAATGTCATTTTCTCAATCAAATAACATTTATAAATAATTTTCTCTAATCAATTCTTTACTAAATTAGCATTGACGATGAGAGCATTCATATTTAAATATTCATAAATATTCATAACACAGCTAATAAACATTGGGAGTGGAAAAAACATATATTTTGTAAACCTGTAAACAAATTGCATGAAGCTTATATAATATATAGAAAGCAATTTGGTTAATTAATTAATTAATGTGGTGTAGGACCAAAGAATTATGATAACTACTTTTTACTAGTATATTATTATATACAACTTAATTAATTGAGAATGTAAGTTAGTAATTAACTTATCACACTTGGGCACATTGCCATTGACGGACACAAAATGTGAAAATGCACGAAACCTACCATTGTCAGAAACTTTCATGCTGCATGCATGAATTTATAAGATGCCATAACTTGAATTGGCAAGATTAGGATGAAAACCACTAAGATTTCTGTTAACCATCTTAATCAATTCCACAAAAGCATGCTTAAGATCTATCTATAGTGCCTAACTCTTAGAAATCTAGTATTAATATTTGTCATGTACGATTACTAATCAATTAATCAATTAATTAAGTCGAACCCAAATGGTTTATAATTAATAATTGCATATTCCTATACCAGATTTTTATTTAGAATTTATGTCCAATAAGATGATAACTTCGTATTAATTATTATTCTTCCTTCTATATGTGGGGTGTGTTAGGTTCGAGTATGCTTTCATGAGAAACTTTATGTTAACAAGAGAATGATTTTATTTTCCCTTTTCTAACTGTTTGGCTTCACCAGCTGTTCATAACTTTTTGCTAACATAAATTTGACAAATTAAGTGACAGGTAGGTAGTCTAAAAGTTGAAGGATGCATTTCCATTATTGAATCGAGATATATTTCAACAAATTTAAAACCATAAAATGACAGTAAAATAAAGAAAAAAAAATAATAAACTTGTGTAGTAAAATAATGGTGAAATTGAAGTTGTAAATGAAGAGAGAACAAATAAGTTGTTCAATTGTCGGTAACATTTTTTTGACGTATAGTCTGTTGAGGATGTGGTTCATCGTTTAAGGTTTTTTTTTTTTTTTTTTTTTTTTAGAGTACGTAGTTGAAATGAAGTGATGACTCAGTTATAATAACTCAGTTAGAGAGTTCTTTGTTAGAAGCTCTTCAAGGCTTATTATTAGAGCGATCGAGAAAAAGATATATGTGAAATACTCAGCTTAAATCAATAAGTGTTTAAGAGATATATAATATTTTTATGAATATATATTAAATATTAAACATATAAAATAAAATTTATAAAATTTATCACAATTTTTTTTGTTGAAATATAAAAAGTGTCTTTTATAGATTTAAAATTGATAAATAGTATTAATGCTATGATCATTTGATTATTAAGTCAGTAATAATAGTCATTAATTTCGTTAGATACAAACTTAGAAAGACAAATAAAATCTAGACATGACTTATATACCATGTACAGTAAAAATTGAGCTTTAGGATAATGGATTACAACCTTTAGGATTTAAGTGCCGAACATATAATCTAAGCTAAGCTTAGAAAATGAATTAAAATCAATTATAATAACTTGGTTGTAAGATAATATGGATAATGATATGATAAGCGCCTAATCTTAGTTGGGTTCATATATCGGTATATATTCAAAAAATAATTGAATAGTGAGAATTATTTATTTAAAAAAAATTGAATGGTGAGAATTATTTAATTAAGATAATTGTGTGGGAAATAATTTTTGTTTTAGAGCAATTGTTAGTGATATACATGTAGTATTTGATTCTATGCAAGCTGAAAAATTTGAAGATATGTATCTATTAACGATATTAATTGTATGATTTGGAGATATCTTGATAATTTTCTTGGAAAATTTTTCAATCTAAAATAATATATTGATAAATATCTTGTTCACAATAGTGTTTTAATGAATATTTGCTTCATAATAAAATTCATATAATATTATAATATAAACTGAGATAATAAATATGTAAAAAATTACAACTTATATTGAATAAGATATCATGTAAAAAAGAAATTATAGAAATGTATAAAATATATACCTAATAAAAAAGATGGATGTATTATAATTGAAATAGATAATAAACTTTGAAACAAAGAAAAAAAAAACAAAGACAAAAGATGAATCTTCTTTTATTATTTTAGATATATAGAACAATACTACTTATATATACTAAATCTATTACGAATTTCAAAATAGCTATAACAATTAAGGTAGTAAATTTGTAGCTTTTACCTCAACTCAAAAGACCGATATATAATCATAATTTGTAAAATTATAAGACAAAATGTAAACGAGACTCGTAAATTATAAACAAATATAAAATATAAAAAAATTGACAATAAAAAAAAGTAGATTCATAAATAAATCTTAAATGAAATAAAATCACCCTAACCAATAAATAAGTTTCAAATAAACCAAATCACGAATAGTTGACAAAAATTATAACATGTCTAACTCTTCCATAACAAATAAAAACTTACAACAAACTCAGAGCTCACAAGTTCACATGATATATTAAATTTCATAGACCATCCACTTATTTAATTGGGTCAAAAATCACTAATAAGACCTAAAGAATATATTAATATTTCAAGTTCCCAATCAATGCAATTCTTATCTAGTTACTACCTCAAAAAGCAACTCATCCAGTAAGTATTGATGAATGAGTGCAAATTTTACATAAGACTTTTTCACGTAACTTTCAAATAGTACCACGGATCATCCATTAACTCCAAAGAAACACAAAAAAGGACAGAAACGTTAATAATAATAATAAATTTAAAGAAGAAAAAACGGGCATGGTCGTATGGGACAGCATAATAGCATATTCAATCAAACATGCTTCCACAACTAAAATAATGGAGCAGAGAATAAATGGTAAAAGAGATAGAGACATAGAATTATAGCTACCCTATTCTACCCACCGGTTACTGGTGCGGAAATTCTAACCACAAATTAATTGGCAAGTACATCGAATCGTACCAAGTAATATCTCAGGTGAGTGAAGGTCGATATTACGAGAATTGATGGACTAAGCAACAATAGTTAAATGATTTATTTAGTTAGACAAACAGGTAATAGTGTTTGAGAGTTCAAAAAACATTAAACAGAAGACAGACAAATAAATAAGTTAATTGGGAATAAAATATGGAGAAAACAGTTAAGGCTTCAGAGTTATCTATTTTTCGGATTGACTTTTCTTATTAACTATTTTAATTATGCAAGATTTAATTCATAGCAAACTATATGTGACTAGACCCTAATTCCTTAGACCTTTCTAGTTTCCTTTAACTCTCATCAACCGCCAATTCCTTGGTCAATTAATTCCAATTAAGGGGTGAAGTTTAATTCTAGTTATTATGCCACAAAAATCATAATTACCCAAATATAAGAGGATTATATGTCACGTATCCCATTAAGTCCAGATAATTAGAATTTAGGAGAAATTGTTTTCAAGCTGTTGTTAAAGTAAAGAGCTTTTCCAAGTTATACAAGAACTCAATTAGAAAGAGGGTCATACTTCCGTTCCACCCAAATTCATAAGATAAAGAATGAAAACAATTCTTGAAATATAAATCAGTACATGAATTAAAATAGAAAAATAATAGTATCAATCCATACAATAGACAGAGCTCCTAACTTTAACAATAGAGGTTTAGTTGCTCATGGTTCAGAAAGAAAATAATGATTGTAAATTAGGCTGAGGTGGAATGAAAAGTTAACTAATTGGAATTAGAATCCTTAAAAGAGAAGTTTCTTTTCTCTTTTATATCTAATCCTAATTAATTTAAAATCTATTTTCTAAAACTAAAATAATATCTTTTCCTATTTATAAAAATTAAAGTTTAAATTCGAATTAATTACAGCAATCAGCGTTTTCTGCACATGGTGCATGTCACGCGTACGCGTCAGTCACACGTACGCGTCGATGGTCTTCTTCGCGTGTCACGCGCACGGATCAGGTACACGCATGCGTCGCTGTGCAACTTCGCTTTTCACGCGTACGCGTCAGGTACGCGCACGCGTCGCCATGGAAAGCTCCAAATCACGCGCACGCGTCAGGTACGCGCACGCGTCGCTCCTCGCTGTCATCTCCTTTAATTCGTGTGCTGATTCCATTTGTGCAAGCTTCCTCTCTATCCTCTAAGCCATTCCTGCCCTATATAGCCTTCTTCTCTTTTTCTGCGGAAGCTCCATCAAATCCAACCGAATGCTACTTAAAATAAACAGAATTGCACAAGACTCAAAGTAGCATCCATAGTGGGCTAAAAGATAATTAATTCTTAATTAAACTCAACAAATTAAATACAAATTCACTAGGAAAAGATAGGAAAGATGCTCATGCATCACAACACCAAACTTGAATTGTTGCTTGTCCTCAAGCAACCAAAATTAGTACATGATTAAGATGTGAATTTGCATGAGAATAAGAGTTCACTTATGCTCATGTCTCTTCTTGAAGTGGGGTTTACAATTGCAATCCTGAATAGTTTTTGGCATCTCACTCTCCTTTGAGTCAGAGGAATGTCAATGTCATTCGGAATTAGAATCCAGATCATATTATGAATTCTCTGATCTTTTGTAACTCAATTTAACCCTTGAACACAACAATTTTTTTTCTTTGGTGCTTTGCACCTTGAACCTAGCCGTGACTTTAAATGTTTTGTTTCAAGCTTCACTTGACACAGAAACACCACAAGCACTTAACTGGAGAACTTCTTTTGAAGTTTTGGTTTTTCTTTCAGCTACTCCCAGACAGTGGTGCTCAAAGCCTTTGGCATACTCTCCTACTTGCAATTGATCTCGACTCTAAATGTTTTGTCTCAAGGATTACTTGACACAAGAACACCACAAGCATATAACTAGGAAAACAACTCTTTGAGCTTTTAATCATGTCTGACCTCCCTAGTCATTGATGCTCAGAGCCTTGGACCTTGCTTTTATATACTAAATTTTTTTTTTGCTGTTTCTTTTGCTTCAAGGATTAAATTTTTGTTTTTTTTCAGAGATGTCATAATAATTCTCTAAATCCCTGTTCCTTGTACATTAACATTCTTTGGTTCAAATTTAAATATGCACTGTTTATGTCATGCATTCAGAGTCACAAAAAATACCACCACATTTGAATAAATGAGACTACTCTAAGAAAAATTAAACTCAATTTCTCATGCACTACAGCTTTTCTTCTTTCTTTTTGATTTCAAGTTCAGTGGGCAATACATGAGACACTTTTCAGAATTAAAAACGACTAACAGAATAAAAATAACTAATTTACTAGAACCTAAGAATTGAAATAACAAAGGATCATGCAGAAACCAAGTAAAATAGCGGAAAACAGGAATATAACATAATATGAACGGGAGAAAATATAGAATGAAAGGAACTCAACCACCTCAGTTATCCTAGTGGCCGTCTCATTCTTCAGGCTGTGCTCCTCCGTAAAGGTGATTCGCCTCCCTTTGGTGCCATAAACAGAAAAGTTACAAGCGAAGCGACACAACACCAAACTTAAAGGTTTGCTTGTCCTCAAGCAAAGAAGAACTGAAAACAGAGAGGGACATAAAAAAACATAAAAAAATAGTATGATGAAAGAAGAATAAAAGGATAAAATAACAAGAGAGAATTAGGATTTGGGAGGGAAAGAGAATGAAAAACTAGGCGGCGAACTAGTGGAGTTGTGCGGCGCATGCGACGCGTACGCGTACAGCATGCGTACGTGTCGGTCGCCCGATTTTGAAAGTGACACGTAAGTGTCTGGCATGCGTACACGTGCCCTTAGATTGTGCGAATCGCGCGAAGGTGGACAACTCTCTGCTCGCGTGGCCTGGGAACCAAAATTTTCAGATGACGCGTGATAGGACTTGTGCTCCCAACACCATTCCAGCCCCACACCATCATAACTCTCTGGCCATACACCCATTTATGCCGTTTTTCAGGGTCACGCATATGCGTCAGGGATGCGCACGTGGTGCACGAAATTGTGATCATCAACAATGGCACCAAAGGACTTGGAGCTCTCAAACGTGAATCACACTTTGTCACAATTCCGCACAACTAACCAGCAAGTGCACTGGGTCATCCAAGTAATACCTTACGTGAGTAAGGGTCGATCCCACAGAGATTGTCGGCTTGAAGCAAGCTATAGTCACCTTGTAAATCTCAGTCAAGTGGATTCAGACGGTGGTGGAGAATTGATAATTAAAAGATAAATAAAACATAAACTAAAGATAGAGATACTTATGTAATTCTTTGGTTGGAATTTCAGATAAGCGTATGAAGATGCTTTGTTCCTCCTGAACCTCTGCTTTCCTATTGCCTTCTTCCAATCATTCATACTCCTTTCCATGGCGAGCTTTATGTTGGGCATCACCGTTGTCAATGGCTACTTCCCGTCCTCTCAGTGAAAATGTTCTACGCACGCTGTCACCGCACGGCTAATCATTTGTCGGTTCTCGATCATGTTGGAATAGGATCCATTGATCCTTTTGCATCTGTCACACACCCAACAATCGCGAGTTTGAAGCTCGTCACAGTCATCCCTTTCTAGATCCTACTCAGAATACCATAGACAAGGTTTAGATGTTCCGGATCTCAGGAATGGCCACCAATAATTCTAGCCTATACCACAAAGGTTCCAATCTTAGATTAGAAATCCAAGAGATACACATTCAAGCTTGTTTGCATGTAGAACGGAAGTGGTTGTCAGTCACGCGTTCATAGGTGAGAATGGTGATGAGTGTCACATAATCATCACATTCATCATGTTCTTGGGTGCGAATGAATATCTTGGAGAAGAAATAGACTTGAGTTGAATAGAAAAACAGTAGTACTTTGCATTAATTCATGAAGAACAGCAGAGCTCCACACCTTAATCTATGGTGTGTAGAAACTCCACCGTCGAAAATACAAAAGTGATAATGGAGATCATTGGCTTCGGCCCCAGAGAGGGAACCAGAAGAACCAAGATGAAAATACAATAGTAAAAGGTCCTATATATAGAACTAGTAGCCTAGGGTTTATAGAAATAAGTAATTAATGCAGAAATCTTCTTCCGGGCCCACTTGGTGTGTCCTTGGGCTGAGCATTGAAGCTTTCATGTGTACAGACTTTTCTTGGAGTTAAACGCCAGATTTTGTGCCAGTTTGGGCGTTTAACTCCAGTTTTTGTGCCAGTTCTGGCGTTAAACACCAGAATTCTTGAGCTGACTTGGAACGCATGTTTGGGCCATCAAATCTTGGGTAAAGTATGGACTATTATATATTTCTGGAAAGCCCAAGATGTCTACTTTCCAACGCAATTGAGAGCGCGCAAATTGGACTTTTGTAGCTCCAGAAAATCCACTTTGAATGCAGGGAGGTCAGAATCCAACAGCATCTGCAGTCCTTTTTTAGCCTCTGAATCAGATTTTTGCTCCGGTCCCTCAATTTCAGCCAGAAAATACCTGAAATCACAGAAAAACACAAAAACTCATAGTAAAGTCTAGAAATGTGATTTTTATTTAAAAACTAATAAAAATATAATAAAAACTAATAAAAATATACTAAAAACATACTAAAAATAATGCCAAAAAGCGTATAAATTATCCGCTCATCACAACACCAAACTTAAATTGTTGCTTGTCCCCAAGCAACTGAAAATCCTATAAGATAAAAAGAATAGAATGTACAATGAATTCCAAAAACATCTATGAAGATCAGTATTAATTAGATGAGCGGGGCTTTTAGCTTTTTGCTTCTGAACAGTTTTGGCATCTCACTTTATCCCTTGAAGTTCAGAATGATTGGCATCTATAGGAACTCAGAATCCAGATAGTGTTATTGATTCTCCTAGTTAAGTATGTTGATTCTTGAACATAGCTACTTTATGAGTCTTGGCCATGACCTAAAGCATTTTGTTTTCCAGTATTACCATCGGATACATAAATGCCACAAATACATAACTGGGTGAACCTTTTCAGATTGTGACTCAGCTTTGCTAGAGTCCCCAATTAGAGGTGTCCAGAGCTCTTAAGCACACTCTTTTTACTTTTGGACCACGACTTTAACCGCTCAGTCTCAAGTTTTCACTTGACACCTTCACACCACAAGCACATGGTTAGGGACAGCTTGGTTTAGCCGCTTAGGCCAGGAATTTATTCCTGTGGGCCCTCCTATCCACTGATGCTCAAAGCCTTGGATCCTTTTTATCACCCTTGCCTTTTGATTTAAAGGGGTATTGGCTTTTTCTGCTTGCTTTTCTTTTTTTCTTTCTTTTTCTTTTTTTTTCTTTTTTTTCGCATATATCTTTTTTTCTGCAAGCTTTTCACTGCTTTTTCTTGCTTCAAGAATCAATTTTATGATTTTTCAAATTATCAAATAACATTTCTCCTTTTCCATCATTCTTTCAAGAGCCAACAATTTTAACATTCATAAACAATCAAATTAAAAAATATGCACTGTTCAAGCATTCATTCAGAAAAATAATAGTATTGCCACCACATGAAAATAATTAAACTGTTTTAAAAATTGAAATTCATGCACTTCTTTTTCTTTTTCAATTAAAAACATTTTTCATTTAAGAAAGGTGATGGATTCATTTTCATAGATTTAAGGCATAGATATTTAGACACTAATGATCATGTAATAAAGACACAAACATAGATAAACATAAGCATAAAAATTCGAAAAACAGGAAAATAAAGAACAAGGAAATTAAAGAACGGGTCCACCTTAGTGATGGCGGCTTGTTCTTCCTCTTGAAGATCTTATGGAGTGCTTGAGCTCCTCAATGTATCTTCCTTGCCTTTGTTGCTCCTCTCTCATGGTCCTTTGGTCTTCTCTAATTTCATGGAGGAGGATGGAATGCTCTTGGTGCTCTACCCTTAGTTGTCCCATGTTGGAACTTAATTCTCCTAGGGAGGTGTTGATTTGCTCCCAATAGTTTTGTGGAGGAAAATGCATCCCTTGAGGCATCTCAGAGATTTCATGATGAGGAGTTTCCTCATGCTCTTGTCCATGAGTGGGATCTCTTGTTTGCTCCATCCTTTTCTTAGTGATGGGTTTATCCTCATCAATGAGAATGTCTCCCTCTATGTCAATTCCAACTGAATTGCAGAGGTGACAAATGAGGTGAGGGAAGGCTAACCTTGCCACAGTAGAGGACTTTTCCGCTACCTTATAGAGTTCTTGGGATATAACCTCATGAACTTCTACTTCCTCTCTAATCATGATGCTATGGATCATGATAGCCCAGTCTATAGTAACTTCAGACCGGTTGCTAGTGGGAATGATTGAGCGTTGGATAAACTCCAACCATCCCCTGGCCACGGGCTTGAGGTCATGCCTTCTTAGTTGAACCGACTTTCCTCTTGAATCTCTCTTCCATTGAGCGCCCTCTTCACAGATGTCCATGAGGACTTGGTCCAACCTTTGATCAAAGTTGACCCTTCTAGTGTATGGGTGTGCATCTCCTTGCATCATAGGCAAGTTGAATGCCAACCTTACATTTTCCGGACTAAAGTCTAAGTATTTTCCTCGGACCATTGTAAGCCAATTCTTAGGGTCCGGGTTCACACTTTGATCATGGTTCTTGGTGATCCATGCATTGGCATAGAACTCTTGAACCATTAAGATCCCGACTTGTTGAATGGGGTTGGTGAGAATTTCCCAACCTCTTCTTCGGATCTCATGTCGAATCTCCGGATACTCATTCTTTTTGAGCTTAAAAGGGACCTTGGGGATCACCTTCTTCTTGGCCACAACTTCATAGAAGTGGTCTTGATGCACCCTTGAGAGGAATCTCTCCATCTCCCATGACTCGGAGGTGGAAGCTTTTGCATTCCCTTTCCTCTTTCTAGAGGTTTCTCTGGCCTTAGGTGCCATAAATGGTTATGGAAAAACAAAAAGCAACGCTTTTACCACACCAAACTTAGAAGGTTTGCTCGTCCTCGAGCAAAAGAAGAAAGAAGAGAGTAGAAGAAGAAGAAATAGAGGAGATGGAGGGGGCTTAGTATTTCGGCCAAGGGGGAGAAGTAGTGTGTATGTTGTGTGAAAATGAAGGAGTGAAGATAGGCTTATATAGGAGTGGAGAAGGGGGGAGTATGGTTTGGCCATTATGGGTGGGTTTGGGAGGGAATGTGGTTTGAATTTGAATAGTGAGGTAGGTGGGGTTTTATGAAGGATGGATGTGAGTGGTGAAAAGAATGGTGGGATTTGATAGGTGAGGGGTTTTTGGGGAAGAGGTATTGAGGTGATTGGTGAATGGGTGAAGAAGAGAGAGAGAGAGGTGGGGTGGGTGGGGATCCTGTGGGGTCCACAGATCCTGAGGTGTCAAGGATATCTCATCCCTGCACCAAGTGGCGTGCAAAAATGCCCCTTGCTGCCAATTCTGGCGTTAACGCGAGTCTGGTGCCCATTTCTGGCGTTAAATGCCCAGAATGGTGCCAGACTGGGCATTTAACGCCCATTCTGCTACCCTTACTGGCGTTTAAACGCCAGTAAGTTTCTCCTCCAGGGTGTTCTGTTTTTAATTCTGTTTTTCCTTTTGTTTTTGCTTTTTCAATTGTTTTTGTGACTTCACATGATCATCAACCTACAGAAAACATGAAATAACAAAAGAAAATAGAAATTTAACATAGAACAGTAAAGATTGGGTTGCCTCCCAACAAGCACTTTTTTAATGTCAATAGCTTGACAGTGGGCTCTCATGGAGCCTCACAGATGTTCAAAGCAATGTTGGAACCTCCCAACACCAAACTTAGAGTTTGAATGTGGGGGTTCAACACCAAACTTAAAGTTTGGTTGTAGCTTTCCAATACCAAACTTAGAGTTTGACTGTGGGGGCTTTGTTTGACTCTGTATTGAGAGAAGCTCTTCATGCTTCCTCTCCATGGTTACAGAGGGATATCCTTGAGCTTTAAACACAAGGGAGTCTTTATTTACTTGAATGATCAATTCTCCTCCGTCAACATCAATCACAACTTTTGCTGTGGCTAGGAAGGGTCTGCCAAGGATGATGGATTCATCCATACACTTCCCAGTCTCTAGGATTATAAAATCAGCAGGAATGTAATGGTCTTCAACTTTTACCAAGACATCCTCTACAAGTCCATAAGCCTGTTTCTTTGAATTGTCTGCCATCTCTAGTGAGATTCTAGCAGTTTGTACCTCAATGATCCCTAGCTTCTCCATTACAGAGAGAGGCATAAGGTTTATACTTGACCCCAGGTCACACAGAGCCTTCTCAAAGGTCATGGTGCCTATGGTACAAGGGATTGAGAATTTTCCAGGGTCTTGTCTCTTCAGAGGTAATTTCTGCCTAGTCAAGTCATCCAGTTCTTTGATGAGCAATTGAGGTTCATCCTCCCAAGTCTCATTACCAAACAACCTGGCATTTAGCTTCATGATTGCTCCAAGGTACTTAGCAACTTGCTCTTCAGTAACATCTTCATCCTCTTCAGAGGAAGAATACTCATCAGAGCTCATGAATGGCAGAAGTAAATTCAATAGAATCTCTATGGTCTCTGTGTGAGCCTCAAATTCCCATGGTTCCTCATCAGGGAACTTTATGGAGGCCAGTGGACGTCCATTGAGGTCTTCCTCAGTGGAGATCACTGCCTCTTCCTCCTCTCCAGATTCAGCCATGTGAGACGTGTTTATGGCCTTGCACTCTTTCTTTGAATTTTCTTCTGTACTGCCTGGGAGAGTACTAGGAGGGAGTTCAGTAATTTTCTTACTCAGCTGACCCACTTGTGCCTACAAATTTCTAATGGAGGACCTTGTTTCAGTCATAAAACTTTGAGTGGTTTTGATTAGATCAGAGACAATGGCTGCTAAGTCAGAGTGGCTTTGCTTAGAATTCTCTGTCTGTTGCTGAGAAGATGATGGAAAAGGCTTGCTATTGCTAAACCTGTTTCTTCCACCATTATTGTTGTTGAAATCTTGTTGAGCTCTCTGTTGATCCTTCCATGAGAGATTTGGATAATTTCTCCATGAAGGATTGTAGGTGTTTCCATAGGGTTCTCCCATGTAATTCACCTCTTCTATTGCTGGGTTCTCAGGATCATAAGCTTCTTCATCAGAGGAAGCTTCCTTAGTACTGCCTGTTGCTGCTTGCAGTCTAGACAGACTCTGAGAAAACATATTGACTTGTTGGGTCAATATTTTATTCTGAGCCAGTATGGCATTCATAGTATCAATCTCAAGAACTCCTTTCTTCTGATTTGTCCCATTATTCACAGGGTTCCTTTCAGAAGTGTACATGAATTGGTTATTTGCAACTATCTTTATGAGTTCCTGAGCTTCTGCATGCGTCTTCTTCAGATGAAGAGATCCTCCAGCAGAGCTGTCCAATGACATCTTGGACAGTTCAGACAGACCATCATAGAAGATTCCTATGATACTCCATTCTGAAAGCATGTCAGAAGGGCACCTTCTGATCAATTGCTTGTATCTTTCCCAAGCTTCATAGAGGGATTCACCTTCCTTCTGTCTGAAATTTTGGACTTCCACTCTAAGCTTGCTCAATTTTTGAGGTGGAAATAACTTTGCCAAGAAGGCATTGACTAGCTTTTCCCAAGAGTTCATGCTTTCTTTAGGTTGTGAGTCCAACCATGTCCTAGCTCTGTTTCTTACAGCAAAAGGGAAGAGCATAAGTCTGTAGACCTCAGGATCAACCCCATTGGTCTTGACAGTGTCACAGATTTACAAGAATTCAGCTAAGAACTGATGAGGATCTTCCAATGGAAGTCCATAAAATTTGCAATTCTGTTGCATTAGAGAAACTAATTGAGGCTTAAGCTCAAAGTTGTTTGCTCCAATGGCAGGGATTGAGATGCTTCTCCCATAGAAGTCAGGAGTAGGTGCAGTAAAGTCACCAAGCACCTTCCTTGCATTGTTGGCATTGTTGTTGTTTTCAGCTGCCATGGCTTTTTCTTGTTTGAAAAGCTCTGTTAGGTCCTCTACAGAGAGTTGTACTTTAGCTTCTCTTAGCTTTTGCTTTAAGGTCCTTTCAGGTTTAGGATCAGCCTCAACAAGAATGCTTTTGTCCTTGCTCCTACTCATATGAAAGAGAAGAGAACAAGAAAGTATGAAATCCTCTATGTTACAGTATAGAGATTCTTTGAAGTGTCAGAGGAAAAGAAGAATAAAAGGAGAAGGTAGATAGAAGAGAATTCGAACTTATCAAGAAGGATAGAGTTCGAATTGCACCTTGAAGAGGAGTGTTAGTCCCTTAAATAGAAGGATGTGAGAAGAGGGGAAGAATTTTCGAAATTAAAGTAAAAGATTTTGAAATAATTAAAAGAAATTTTGAAAATTTGATTGATGATTTTCGAAAACTAAAATTGGGAAAGAAATAAAGTGATTTTTGAAAAAGATTTTGAAATTAGAAATTAAAAAGATATGATTAAAAATTAATTTTGAAAAAGATGTGATTGAAAAGATATGATTGAGAAGATATGATTGAAGATTAAATTTAAAAAGAGAAAGTTAAAATTAAAGTTGATTACTTGACTAACAAGAAATTAGAAGATATGATTCTAGAATTAAAACTTTTGATTCTTTCTTAATAGGCAAGTAACAACTAGAAAATTTTGAATTAAATTATTAATTGTAGCAAGGATTTTTGAAAATAGTAATAAATAAAAAAATTTGAAAAGAAATTGATTTTGAAAAGATATGATTGAAAAGATATGATTTGAAAAAGATTTGATTTTGAAAAATTATGAAAATTTGAAAAAGATTTGAATTAAAAACAAAATCTTCCCTCTTGTGTCATCCTGGCGTTAAACGCCCAGAATGGCATCTATTCTGGCGTTTAACGCCCAAAATCCTACCTTTTTGGGCGTTAAACGCCCAGCCAGGCACCCTGGCTGGCGTTTAAACACCAGTTTTCCTTCTTCACTGGGCGTTTTGAACGCCCAGCTTTTTCTGTTTAATTCCTCTGCTGAATATTCTGAATCTTTAATTCTCTGTATTATTAACTTGAAAAGACACAATTTTGAAAATATTTTTGAATTTTTAATGATGAGAAACAATAAAAATGCAACTAAGATCAAATAAACAATGCATGCAAGACACCAAACTTAAAAATTGACACTAAGATACATAAAATATTTTTGATTTTTATGATTTTAAATTTTTTTTGTGATTTTTTGAAAATTATATAGAAAAGAGAATAAAGAGATTCAAAACTTTTTAATAAGAATTCCAGGAATCATACAATGTTAGTCTAAATCTTCAGTTTAAAAAGATTAGACATGGCTGGCCAAGCTTCAGCAGGACATTACATTCAGCAGCTAAATTGATGAGAATCAATCAGCTTTTGTGATGATAAGAACATCACCTTGAAACTCTAGAATTCATTCTTAAAAATTCTGAAAAATAAAAAGAAAAGTACCTAATCTAAGCAACAAGATGAACCGTCAGTTGTCCAAACTCGAACAATCCCCGGCAACGGCGCCAAAAACTTAGTTCACGAAATTGTGATCATTAACAATGGCGCCAAAGGACTTGGATCTCTCAAACGTGAATCACACTTTGTCACAATTTCGCACAACTAACCAGCAAGTGCACTGGGTCGTCCAAGTAATACCTTACGTGAGTAAGGGTCGATCCCACGGAGATTGTCGGCTTGAAGCAAGCTATGGTCACCTTGTAAATCTCAGTCAGGCAGATTCAGATGGTGATGGAGAATTGATAATTAAAAGATAAATAAAACATAAACTAAAGATAGAGATACTTATGTAATTCTCTGGTTGGAATTTCAGATAAGCATAAGAAGATGCTTTGTTTCTCCTGAACCTCTGCTTTTCTATTGCCTTCTTCCAATCATTCATACTCCTTTCCATGGCAAGCTTTATGTTGGGCATCACCGTTGTCAATGGCTACTTCCCATCCTCTCAGTGAAAATGTTCTACGCACGCTGTCACCGCACGGCTAATCATCTGTCGGTTCTCGATCATGTTGGAATAGGATCCATTGATCCTTTTGCATCTGTCACATGCCCAACAATCGCGAGTTTGAAGCTCGTCACAGTCATCCCTTTCTAGATCCTACTCAGAATACCACAGACAAGGTTTAGACATTCCGGATCTCAGGAATGGCCGCCAATAATTCTAGCTTATACCACGAAGGTTCCAATCTTAGATTAGAAACTCAAGAGATACACATTCAAGCTTGTTTGCATGTAGAATGGAAGTGGTTGTCAGTCACGCATTCATAGGTGAGAATGGTGATGAGTGTCACATAATCATCACATTCATCATGTTCTTGGGTGCGAATGAATATCTTGGAGAAGAAATAGACTTGAGTTGAATAGAAAAACAGTAGTACTTTGCATTAATTCATGAAGAACAACAGAGCTCCACACCTTAATCTATGGTGTGTACAAACTCCACCGTCGAAAATACAAAAGTGATAATGGAGATCATTGGCTTCGGCCCCAGAGAGGGAACTAGAAGAACCAAGATGAAAATACAATAGTAAAAGGTCCTATTTATAGAGAACTAGTAGCCTTGGGTTTACAGAAATAAGTAATTAATGCAGAAATCTTCTTCCGGGCCCACTTGGTGTGTGCTTGGGCTGAGTATTGAAGCTTTCATGTGTAGAGACTTTTCTTGGAGTTAAACGCCAGCTTTTGTGCCAGTTTGGGCGTTAAACGCCAGAATTCTTGAGCTGACTTGGAATGCCTGTTTGGGCCATCAAATCTCGGGAAAAGTATGGACTATTATATATTGCTGGAAAGTCTAGGATATCTACTTTCCAACGCGATTGAGAGCGTGCCAATTGGACTTCTGTAGGTCCAGAAAATCCACTTTGAGTGCAGGGAGGTCAGAATCCAACAGCATCTGCAGTCCTTTTTCAGTCTCTGAATCAGATTTTTGCTCCGGTCCCTCAATTTCAGCCAGAAAATACCTGAAATCACAGAAAAACACACAAACTCATAGTAAAGTCCAGAAATGTGATTTTTATTTAAAAACTAATAAAAATATAATAAAAACTAATTAAAATATACTAAAAACATACTAAAAACAATGCCAAAAAGCATATAAATTATCCGCTCATCAGCACGCGTGGATGACTAAAAGCGCAAACGACGCACATGCATGAGGTACGCGTACGCGTGGGCTTGTTTGTGCATAGAACATAGTTCCAGCGCCACTCCCACTCAACTCTCTGTTCACTTCTATTTTTCACGCACACACATATGACGCGTGCGCGTCAGCGACGCTTGCGCGTCGTGTTCTCGTTTTTTTTTTTGAAATATTCGGTTCCTGTTCTAAAATAGCTGCATGATTAGAAATCAGTAAAAACTCAATAAAAGTCAAATAAGTAAGAAAACTACTACTACGAAAAATAACTAAGGATACGAAATTATCGGGTTGCCTCCCGACAAACGCTTCTTTATCGTAACTAGCTTGACGGTCAGTTCTGCTAATTCAGTAGATGAGCGGACCTTTGGCGATCAATCTCACCTCCAAGATAGTGCTTCAACCTCTAGTCATTCACTGTAAATTTTCTTTCAGAATTTTCTTCCTATATTTCCACATGACCATATGGTGAAGCTCTGGTAACCATAAACGGTCCTGACCACCGGGATTTCAGCTTTTCGGGAAAGAGTTTGAGCCTTGAATTTTATAGAAGCACTCTCTGTCCTGGCTCAAAAACTCTGATGGCAATCTTCTTGTCATGCAATAACTTGGTTCTCTCCTTATAGAGCTTGGCATTCTCATAGGCTGAATATCTGAATTCATCAAGCTCATTCAACTGAAGCATTCGCTTAATTCCTGCAGCTTCTGAATCAAGATTCAGATACTGGATTGCACAGTAAGCTTTATGCTCCAGCTCAACTGGCAAGTGACAGGCTTTGCCATAGACCAACTGATAAGGAGACATGCCAATGGGAGTCTTGTACGCTGTCCGATATGCCCAAAGAGCATCATCAAGCTTCCTAGACCAGTCATTCCTTGAAACACTGACGGTCTTCTCTAGAATCCTCTTGAGTTCCCTGTTGGAAACTTCAACCTGTCCACTTGTCTGAGGGTGATAGGGGGTTGCCACTTTATGACGGACTCCATATATCTGCAGAAGAAAGTCCAGCTATCTGTTACAGAAGTGACTTCCTCCATCACTAATGAGTGTCATTGGGACACCAAACTGGCTAAAGATATATCTCTGAAGAAAGCTCATTACCACCTTGGCGTCATTGGTGGGTAGAGCCATAGCTTCCACCCACTTGGACACATAATCAACTGCCACTAGAATATAGTTGTTTGAATGTGAGGGTGGAAAAGGTCCCATGAAATCAATACCCCACACATCAAACAACTCAACCTCAAGAATCCCCTGCTGTGGCATTTCATGGTTGGCAGGGAGATTCGTGACTTTTTCACATCTGTCACAGTACTTCACAAATTCTCTTGAATCTCTGAAGAGATTCGGCCAGTAAAACCCGCTCTGAAGGACCTTTGTAGCTGTCCTTTCACCACCAAAGTGGCCTCCATAATCAGAACCATGACAGTGCCAAAGAATCTGCTGTGTTTCTTCATCTGGGACACATCTCCGGATGATACCGTCTGAACACCTTTTAAAAAGGTATGGTTCCTCCCAAATGTAGTACTTGGCATCAGTCAATAGCTTCTTTACTTGTTGCCTACTGTACTCCCTTGGAATAAAACTCATGGCCTTATAATTTGCAATGTCTGCAAACCATGGAGCCTGCTGAATGAGGAATAATTGCTCATCCGGAAACGTCTCTGTCACAGCTGTGGGTGGTTGTACTCCTGCTTCAGGCTCAATCCTAGAGAGATGGTCAGCTACTTGATTTTTTGATCGTTTCCTATCTTTTATCTCAATATCAAACTCCTGAAGGAGCAACACCCATCTGATTAATCTTGGTTTAGAATCCTACTTGGTTAGAAGGTACTTCAAAGCAGCATGGTCAGTATAAACAATGACCTTAGAACCAAGTAAATAGGACCTAAACTTATCAACAGCATACACAACAGCTAATAATTCCTTTTCTATAGTTGTGTAATTCTTTTGGGCATCATTTAACACATGACTGGCATAGTAAATGACATGTACAAGCTTACCATGCCTCTATCCTAAAACAACTCCTATACCAAAGTCACTAGCATCACACATTATTTCAAATGGTAAATCCCAGTCAGGGAAAGCTATAATGGGAGCAGAGGTAAGGTTTACTTTCAGAGTTTCAAAAGCATGCAGGCAATCAGAATCAAAGACAAAAGGAACATCAGCAACTAACAGGTTGCTTAATGGTTTAGCAATTTTAGAAAAGTCCTTTATAAATCTTCTATAAAATCCTGCATGACCCAAGAAACTCCTGACTGCCTTAACATTAGCTGGTGGTGGTAATTTTTCAATTACCTCCACCTTTGCTCTATCAACCTCAATCCCCTTACTTGAAATTCGGTGTCTAAGAACAATACCTTCTGTAACCATAAAATGGCATTTTTCCCAATTTAAAACAAGGTTTGATTCTTGACACCGTTTCAAGACAAGAGATAAATGCTTAAGGCAGGATTCAAAAGAATTACCAAAAACAGAAAAATTATCCATAAATACCTCAATGAACTTTTTAACCATATCAGAAAAAATCGAAAGCATACACCTCTGAAAAGTTGCTGGAGCATTACAAAGTCCAAAAGGCATTCTCTTGTAGGCAAATACTCTAAAGGGGCATGTGAATGCTGTCTTCTCTTGATCTTGAGGGTCCACTGTAATTTGATTATATCCAGAATATCCATCTAGAAAACAATAAAAAGCATGACCAGCTAACCTCTCAAGCATCTGATCAATGAAAGGCAGGGGAAAGTGATCCTTCCTTGTAGCAGTGTTGAGCCTCCTGTAGTCTATACACATTCTCCAACCTGTGACTGTTCTTGTAGGAATAAGCTCATTCTTTTCATTCTTGATCACTGTCATCCTTCCTTTCTTGGGAACTACCTGCACAGGAGTTACCCAAGGACTGTCAGAAATAGGGTAAATAATACCTGCTTCCCATAATTTTATTACCTCTTTTTGGACCACCTCTTTCATGGTTGGATTGAGTCTCCTCTGTGGTTACACAACTGGTTTAGCATCATCTTTAAGGAGGATCTTGTGCATACACTTGGTTGGATTAATCCCTTTCAAGTCACTAATGGTCCATCCAAGAGCTGTTTTATGGCTCCTGATCACTGAAATAAGCGCCTCTTCCTCTTCAGGCTTCAGAGAAGAGCTAATAATCACTGGATAGGAATCATTTTCACCCAAGAACACATATTTCAGAGAAAGAGGTAAAGGTTTGAGCTCAAGCTTGGGGGCTTCCTCCTCTGCTTTAGGTGTGTGAACCATAGCTTTCTAGGGTGGTGAATCATCAACTTCAACTAATTCATACTCAAAAATAGGATCCAGAATGTCATCAAGCACCTCAGCTTCCAGTACTTCTTGAACAAGTGGTTCAACAACATCAATTCTCATACACCCTTCAAAATCATTAGGGTGCTTAAGAGCTTCAAAAACATTAAGGACCACCTGTTCTTCATTGACCCTCAGGGTTAATTCACCCTTTTGCACATCAATCAAAGCTCTACCTGTAGCTAAAAAGGGTCTACCAAGTATAATAGAGAATTTTACCTCCTCTTCCATGTCTAATATAACAAAATCAACAGGAAAAATAAATGGTCCTACTTTAACAAGTAAATCCTCAACAACACCCACAGGCAATTTAATAGAAAGATCAGCAAGTTAAAGAGAAAAACGAATGGGTTTTACCTCCTCAATTTGAAGCTTTTTCATCACTGAAAGTGGCATGAGATTGATGCTAGCTCCAAGATCACATAAAGCTCTCTGAATGGTGACATCTCCAATGGTGCAAGGAATGACAAAGCTCCCTGGGTCTGGCATCTTTTCAGGAAGGTTGTGTTGAATAATGGCACTACATTCCTTGGTTAACACCACTATTTCTTGTTCCTTCCAATTCCTCTTGTGGGTCAACAACTCTTTCATAAATTTAGCATAGAGTGGCATTTGCTTAAGAGCCTCTGCAAAAGGAATATTGATCTGTAGCTTCTTGAAGACATCTAAAAATTTAGAGAATTGCTTTTCCTTGGAAGCCTTTTGAAGCCTCTGAGGATATGGCATTTTTGGCTTGTATTCAGGAGCCTTTGGCAATGTAGGATAAGTGTCAAGAGAGTCAGGGAACGGGTTGTCTGCACGCTTTGGAGGGGCGTGCTCCACTTCTTCCTTTTTCTCCTCTGGAGCTTCCTTTTCAACTATCTCTTCATTGACCTTTGTCTCAGAGCCAGCTGTTTTACCATTTCTCAATTGAATAACCTTGCAATCTTCTCTTGGGTTCACCACTGTATCACCTAGAAATGTACTTGCAAATCTCTCAGGTATTTGCTTGCTCAGTTAGCCCATTTTCACCTCTAAGTTTCTAATGGAGGCTCTGGTTTCCTGCATAAAACTCCTCATCATCTCCCAATTAGAATCTTCTTGGGATTTAGAGTTTGCATGCGGAGGTGGTTGTTGTTGATGAGCTTGAAATTGGCGGTTATTGTGATTGTTCTATTGGAAGCCGCCTTGAGAATTATTGTTGAAATTCTGAGGTTTCTGAGGTTGGTTCCTCCATCCAAAATTTGGGTGATTTCTCCATCCCTGATTGTATGTCTTAGAATATGGATCATCGTTGGGATTTTTAGGACCACTCCCCATGTAATTGACCTGTTCAGAAGAGGATTGAGCATAATCATGACTATCATTTTGCACAAAATTACCTGTCATGTCATAGGAGACCTCTTGAGGTGGGTTTTGGGTGTTGATAGCTGAGACTTGCATGCCACCCATCTGTTGAGTAAGTAGACTTATTTGCTGTGACATAAGCTTGTTTTGAATAAGAATAGCATTAAAAGATTCTACTTCCAACACACCTCTGTTCTGAAAAGTTTTTGAGTTCACAGGATTCTTGTTAGATGAGTATAAATATTGGTTGCTAGCAACCAACTCAATAAGCTCAATAGTCTCCTTCGGTGTCTTCTTCTTGTGCAATGAACCACCTGCATAATTATCTAAGTACATCTTGGATATTTCACCCAAGCCTTCATAAAAGATATCTAGTTAGGTCCATTTAGAGAACATGTTCGGAGGGCATTGCCTAGTCAGTAGCTTGTACCTCTCCCAAGCTTCATAAAGAGTTTCACCATCCTTCTGCTTGAAGGTCTGAACCTCCACCCTAAGCTTAGTCAGCTTCTTTGGTGGGAAAAATTTAGTAAGAAACTCAGTAACAACCTTGTCCCAAGTATCCAAGCTCTCCTTGTGTTGTGAATCTAGCCATAGCTTTGCTCCATCCCTCAGAGCAAACGGGAAGAGCATGAGTTTGTACACCTCTGGGTTCACTCCATTTGTCTTCATAGTATCACAAATCTGCAGAAAGTTAAAAATAAATTGATTTGGGTCTTCTTGGGAAAGACCATGATACTGGCAGTTTTGTTGCACCAGGGTGACCAATTGTGGCTTCAACTCAAAGTTGTTCGTAGCTATAGGAGGCACCACAATGCTTTTTCCATAAAGATCTGCAGTAGGAGCAGAGTAAGAGCCAAGCACTCTCATTTGTTGCTCATCCCATTCAGATTTGCCACATTGGCATTAACAGCATTATTAGGATCCATAGTGGATTCTGCAGCCTTGTAAAGTCTTGCTTGTTGCAAACGCCACCTGAAAGTCTTTTCAGGTTCAGGATCAAAGTCTAAAAGAGGTTCCTTGTCTCTGTTCCTGCGTATAAACAGACAGAAAACAAGAAAAGATGAGATTCTCTACGTCAGAGTGCAGAGAACTCCAAGTGAGGTAACCTGTGTAAAATAATAAAATAGAAATACTAAATAAATAAAAATAAAAAATTTTGAAAATGATAATTGAAATTAGACAAAAAATTTTCGAAAATTAACAGGGAAAATAAATGAGAAAATTAAAATGAAATTAACTAGGTGACACCAAACTTAATTTCAGAAATTAATGAAAAATATTAGTGCTATTTATTTATTAAAATTTTTTTTCAAAAAATACTAAGCAAAATTAAAACTAAAATGCATAATCTAAGCAATCAAACAACTGATAGTTGTTAATCACTATCAATCTCTGACAACGGCGCCAAAAACTTGGTGCAGAAATTCTAACCACAAACTAACCGGCAAGTGCACCGGGTCGTACCAAGTAATACCTCAGGTGAGTGAGGGTCGATCCCACGAAGATTGATGGACTAAGCAACAATAGTTAAATGATTTACTTAGTTAGACAAACAGGAAATAGTGTTTGAGAGTTCAAAAAGCATTAAACAGAAGACAGGCAAATAAATAAGTTGGGAATAAAATATGGAGAAAACAGTTAAGGTTTCAGAGTTATCTATTTTCCAGATTAACTTTTCTTACTAACTATTTTAATCATGCAAGATTTAATTCATAGCAAACTATATGTGACTAGACCCTAATTCCTTAGACCTTTCTAGTCTCCTCTAACTCTCATCAACTGCCAATTCCTTGGTCAATTAATTCCAATTAGGGGGTGAAGTTTAATTCTAGTTATTATGCCACAAAAATTCTAATTACCCAAATATAAGAGGATTATATGTCACGTATCCCGTTAAGTCCAGATAATTAGAATTTAGGAGAAATTGTTTTCAAGCTGTTGTTCAAGTAAAGAGCTTTTCCAAGTTATACAAGAACTCAATTAGAAAGAGGATCATACTTCCGTTCCACCCAAATTCATAAGATAAAGAACGAAAACAATTCTTGAAATATAAATCAGTACATGAATTAAAATAGAAAAATAATAGTATCAATCCATACAATAGACAGAGCTCCTAACCTTAACAATGGAGGTTTAGTTGCTCATGGTTCAGAGAGAAAATAAGGATTGTAAATTGGGCTGAGGTGGAATGAAAAGTTAACTAATTGGAATTGGAATCCTTAAAAGATAAGTTTCTTTTCTCTTTTATATCTAATCCTAGTTAATTTAAAATCTATTTTCTAAAACTAAAATAATATCTTTTCCTATTTATAAAAATTAAAGTTTAAATTCGAATTAATTACAGCAATCAGCGTTTTTTGCACATGGCGCATGTCACGCGTACGCGTCAGTCACGCGTACGTGTCGATGGTCTTCTTCGTGTGTCACGCGCACGCGTCAGGTACGCACACGCGTCGCTGTGCAACTTCGCTTTTCACGCGTACGCGTCAGGTACGCGCACCCGTCGCCATGGAAAGCTCCAAATCACGCGCACGCGTCAGGTACGCGCACCCATCGCTCCTCGCTGTCATCTCCTTTAATTCTTGTGCTGATTCCATTTGTGTAAGCTTCCTCTCCATCCTCTAAGCCATTCCTGCCCTATATAGCCTTCTTCTCTTTTTCTGTGGAAGCTCCATCAAATCCAACCGAATGCTACCTAAAATAAACAGAATTGCACAAGACTCAAAGTAGCATCCATAGTGGCTAAAGATAATTAATTATTAATTAAACTCAACAAATTGAATACAAATTTACTAGGAGAAGATAGGAAAGATGCTCACGCATCAGTTACCCACCATCCACTACCAACAACAGTGGAACACCTTACACCTACACCCATACTAGCAACACTTTATACCATTGCACCCAAACTTCAATTTTGTATTAAAGTGGCAGAGCAAAGGAGGAGTTCAAAGTTTAGAGGCAAAGAAAGAGAGAGATTAAGAGAGAGAAGAGAGGCAAAAATAGAGTTCTAACTTCAATCTATCCTTTGTAACCCCTAATAGGCATTGGGTATAGTCCGGGTTTCATTTTGGGCCATGAATAATCCTTCTGGACCAGTCTTCTCTCTAGGACGTGAGTTGTCAGCAAAATTGTGATTTCGGTGATTCTGTGAGTTTGCCTGACAATATCACACGAAAGAATACCCTCCAACACAAATATCAAAATCAAAACAGACATGAAGTGTAAAATCACAAATACGTATGTTTTCACAAGTTGAGACGCGATTTTAACTACATTGATAACAACCAAATACTTTAGATGATTCTGTTAGAAAAAAAAGATAAGCATAATAAATTTCTGCTAACATAACAGACTTTGTTTCTAGAAGAAAAATGATGACATAATAATTTATTCTATTTGTTGGGTTGATTTTGTTTTGTTGTGATGTTTCTTTGGTGTTTCCATGGGAATGATGGTTTAATATGCTCCTGCAAGCTGGAGGGTGAAAGATGTTGCGAACACCAAACTTGGAAAGATTGCGGTGAAAGGGTTGAGGAGATAAAGGCTTAGTGAATATATCGGCTAACTGTTCAGAAGAATGTATGGGAAGAAGTTTCATCACTCTAGTTTGAGCTTTCTGACGAACTAAATGACAATCAACCTCCAAATGTTTGGTTCATTCATAACAAACTGGATTAGCCGCAATGTGAAGAGTGCTTTTATTATCCCAATACAATATTGGTGGACGAATGGGAGAGATGCAAAGAAATTGCAAAAGATTTAGTAACCATCCGAGCTCACAAGTTGTACTAGTAAGGACACAGTATTCGGCCTCAGTGGATAACCAAGCAATAGTGGTTTGTTTCTTAGTTTTCCAAAAAACCAAAGAATTACCCAAGAAAAGGCAATAACTAGTCAACGATTTTCGAGTATCATGACAACTCGCCCAATCAGAGTCACTAAAGCCAAGGATTTGGATTTCTGATTCTCTTGGAAAAAAAAGTCCTTTGTCAGGGCTAGTTTTCAAATATCATAACACACACTTGGCAGCTTGAAGATGAGAGGTAGTAGGAGATGCCATAAATTGACTTAATTGTTGAGTGGCATACATGATGTCTAGTCGAGTGGTGGTGAGATAGATAAGTCACACAACCAAATGGCGATAAACAAAAAGGCCAGATTGCAGGGGACTATTGTCTTGATATAGTCTTGTGGTACTATTCATTGGAACAGAGGCAAGTTTAGCACCTAATAAACCAGAATCCTCTAATAGATGAAGAAAATATTTTCTCTGAGATAAGCAAATTCTCTTTGCTAATTTAGAAACTTCAATACCCAAAAAATATTTCAATGGTCCTAAGTCTTTAATTCGGAAGTGTTGGTGCAAAATAGATTTAATGGTAGCAAGTTCAAAAATGGAATTACCAGTGAGAACGATGTTGTCAACATAGACTAGAAGAATAGAAATTTGAGTATCAGCGAATTTAACAAATAGACTATAATCAGATAAGGTTTGCTGATATCCATGAGAAAGCAAAAGATGAGACAGTTTGTCATACCACATATGACTAGATTGTCGTAAACAAACAATGGCTTCAGCAGCTTGCAGCATTGATTCGGTTGGAGAGATGTAAACTTGGGTGGCAGAGTCATGTAAACATCTTCAAAAATATCCCCATGTAAGAAAGCATTATTGACATCCAACTGATGTATGGGCCAATGCTTCATAGAGGCCAATGCCAAAACCAATCTGATGGTGGCACACTTGACAATAGGAGAAAAAGTTTCCAAGAAATCAACACCTTCAGTCTGGATGAATTCTTTAGCCACAAGGCGTGCCTTATATCGATCAATTAAACCATCAAACTTGTGTTTGATGCGATATACCCATTTACTGCTAACCGGATTAACACCTGTAGAACGATCAACAAGACGCAAAGTTTTTGTTCAACTCAAGATCATCCAACTCATCTTTCATAGCACTACGCCAACTAGAGTGTTGATTGGCACCCTTAAATGACCTTGACTTAACATTAGAATGTAGAGATAAAAGAAAATTATTATGTAAAGATGAAAGAGAAGAAAAAGACATTACTAAAGATAAAGGATACCGACACTTTGAGGGAGAGAGATTTGTGAAGGTGAGAGAAGAATTGCATAAGTAATCAAAGAGATATACTAGAGGTTGGTGAGGTTGATCGGAATAATGAGGATTTCTCAGGTTGTGAGGAAGGTGACGTGGGGTGAGAAGGTAATGGTGGAGATGAGGATGTGTGACTTGAAATAGATTTGATGGTCATGTGTTCAAATTGGTTTGGACACGACAGTGAAGAAGAAGGATATGTTGTTGGAGAAACTAAAGAATTAGATGAAAGTGGATCAATGAGTATGGGAGAGGGTCCAACTGAAAGGGTTGTTGTTTTTGGGATATGTGTATTGACTGAGCTGGAAAAAAGGGAAGTGTATGGCCCATTTAAAAGGTCAAAAGAAGAAAAATTGTTTGATTCAAAATGTTGGACTAGAAGAAGAAATAGGGTCATCTGTGTGGACCAATTCAACCTCAAAAGGAAGGACTAATTCATAAAAAATAACATTTCGAAAAATTTCAACCTTTTTGTCATCCAAAAGATAGATGATATATCCTTTAAAACCATGAAAACTAATGAAAATACCCTTTTTGGCTCTTGGATCAAATTTTGATCTATTTGTCATTAGGGTAGAAACAAAACATAAACATCCAAAAACTTTAAGGTCATGATAATTTGGTGGATGATTAAATAAAACCTCAAGTGGAATTTTAAAATTAATAGAAGATTTATCTTTCATCTTTGAGCTCTGCTGACATCCATGGATAAACCAACTAATTCAGATCCTAAAACCCCTTCACACCCCTCCCACAATGAATAATCAATCTTTTAATTTAGCTCAGGATCCAACCAATTCCTATTACATTCATCCAAGTAAAATTTCTACCTCAGTCTTGGTTATTCTAACAGGAAACAACTATCATTCATGGAATAGATCATTCACTATGCCTATAATTTCCAAGAATAAATATGGATTTCTTACCAGTTCTATCTCCTCTACCTAATGGTCCTCTTTTTTTTTTGGCCTGGGAACGTTGCAACAACTTAGTCTTGTCTCGACTTTTCCATTCTTTGTCCCCTTCTATAATCCAAAGTGTCATCTATTTTGCATCTGCCTCCTCTGTCTGAACCGATTTGAAAGAATGATTTGCTCAGAGCGATCTTCTCTGAATTCCTGACTTGCAAGAAGTCTATGCACTCAAGCAGGGAAATTTATCTGTCACCAAGTTCTACACATCACTGAAGTCTCTCTGGAAGGAACTCGTCAATTCTCGTCCTCTCCCAATTCGTTCATGTCCAACAGCATCACACAAATCACAGGATTTCATAATTCATTTTCTCAAGGGATTGGATGAACAATTATCGGTAGTATGATCTCAAGTACTTCTTCTCGACCCATTACCACAGGTAACCAAATTTTTCACATTGGTCATTGATGAGCGGATAATTTATATGCTTTTTGGCATTATTTTTAGTATGTTTTTAGTATATTTTAGTTACTTTTTATTATATTTTTATTAGTTTTTATTTAAAAAATCATATTTCTAGACTTTACTATGAGTTTGTGTATTTTTCTGTAATTTCAGGTATTTTCTGGCTGAAATTGAGGGACCTAAGTAAACATCTGATTCAGAGGCTGAAAAAGGACTGCAGATGCTGTTGGATTCTGACCTCCCTGCACTCGAAATGGATTTTTTGGAGCTACAGAAGCCCAATTGGCGCGCTCTTAATTTCGTTGGAAAGTAGACATCCTGCGCTTTCCATCAATATATAATAGTCCATACTTTGCCCGATTTTTGATAACGTAAATTGGCGTTTAAACGCCCACTTTCTACCCTATTCTGGCGTTAAACACCAGAACTGGCATAAAAGCTGGAGTTAAACGTCCAAACTGGCACAAAAGCTGGCGTTTAAATCCAAAAAAGTCTCTACATATGAAAGCTTCAATGCTCAGCCCAAGCACACACCAAGTGGGCCCCTGAAGTGGATTTTTACACTAACTATTCTAGCTTACTCATTTTCTGTAACCCTAGGTCACTAGTTCATTATAAAAACCACTTTCAGAGATTTATTTTGTGCCTCATGACACTTTACACATTTCATATTGTATCCTCTATGGCATGAGTCTCTAAACTCCATGGTTGGGGGTGAGGAGCTCTGCTGTGTCTCGATCAATTAATGCAATTACTACTGTTTTCTATTCTATCACGCTTATTTCTATTCTAAGATATTCACTCGCACTTCAACCTGATGAATATGATGATCCGTGACACTCATCATTATTCTCACCTATGAACGCGTGCCTGACAACCACCTCCGTTCTATCTGCAATAGCTTGAGTGCATATCTCTTGGGTTTCTAATCTAAGATTAGAAACTTCGTGGTATAGGCTAGAATTATTGGTGGCCATTCCTGAGATCTGGAAAGTCTAAACCTTGTCTGTGGTATTTCGAATAGGATCTGGAAAGGGATGACTGTGATGAGCTTCAAACACACGAGTGCTGGGCGTAGTGACAGACGCAAAAGGATCAATGGATCCTATTCCAACATAAGTGAGAACCGACAGATGATTAGCCGTGCGGTGACAGTGCATTTAGACCATTTTCACTGAGAAGACGGATGGTAGCCATTGACAACGGTGATCCACCAACATACAGCTTGCCATGGAAGGAGCCTTGCGTGTGTGAAGAAGAAGATAGTAGGAAAGCAGAGATTCAGAAGACAGAGCATCTCCAAAACCTCAACCTGTTCTCCATTACTGCAAAACAAGTATTTATTTCATGTTCTTTTACTTTTTATAATTAAAACTAAGAATCATTACTGATATCCTGACTAAGAATTACAAGATAACCATAGCTTGCTTCAAGCCGACAATCTCCGTGGGATCGACCCTTACTCACGTAAGGTATTACTTGGACGACCCAGTGCATTTGCTGGTTAGTTGTGCGGAATTGCAAAAGTGTGATTGTAATTTCATGCACCAAGTTTTTGGCGCCGTTGCTGGGGATTGTTCGAGTTTGGACAACTGACGGTTTATTTTGTTGCTTAGATTAGGAATAATTTGTTTTTTTTAGTTTAGAGTCACTAAATTTGAATCTTTTGTTTGAGTTTAGTTTTATATTTTAAGTTTGGTATCAATTGCATGTTTTTACTTTTCTTTCAATTTTTTGAATTACATGTTCTTAGTTCTTCATTGATCTTCAAGTTGTTCTTGTTTAATTTCCTTGTTTGATCTTTAGTCTTTCTTGTTTTGCATCTTTCCTTGTTTTTCTTGTGTATTTTCGAATTATTAGTGTCCAAAGTATAAAAATTTTTAAGTTTGGTGTCCTTATTTCCTTAAAAATTTTCAAAAAGTGTTCTTGGTGTTTATCCTGACATTCAAAGTTTTCTTGTTTGTTTTCCTTGTTTTGATCTAAAAATCCTAAGTTTGGTGTGATTTTATTGTTTTTCTCTTTCCTCATTAAATTCAAAAATATATTTTCTCTTATTTTAATTGATTTTTGAATTCTACCTTTAAAAATTCAGATTTATATTTTAAAACTTCTTATTCTATCTTATCTTAGTTTGGAATTTCAAAATTCAAATCTTTTTCAAAAATCATATCCAAATTTTTTTTCAAATTTTCTTAATTAATCAATTAATTTAGTTTTCGAAACTTTTATCTTATTTTTCATTTATTTTATTTTATTCGGTTGCTCTTAATTAAATAAAATAAAAATAAAAATATAATTTATTTGCAATTCATATCAATTCACTTTTCTCCATCATGGACATAAGTGGAAATGAACAGTCCAGAAGGACTCTGGGGTCATATGCTAACCCCATTACAGTTGCATATGGGAGTAGCATCTGTATACCTCCCATCAAAGTAAGCAGTTTTGAGCTAAATCCTCAGCTCATTATCATGGTGCAGCAAAATTGCCAGTATTTCGGTCTTCCACAGGAAGAACCTACTGAGTTTCTGGCACAGTTCTTAGAAATTGCTGACACAGTACGTGATAAAGAAGTGGATTAGGATGTCTACAGATTATTACTATTTCCATTTGCTGTAAGAGATCAAGCTAAGAGGTAGTTAAATAACCAACCCACGGCAAGCATAAAAACATGGAAACAGTTATCAGACAAATTTCTGAATCAATTTTACCCTCCAAAAAGGATGACATAGCTGAGACTGGACATCCAAGGCTTTAAACAAGAGAATCATGAATCCCTTTATAATGCTTGGGAGAGGTACAGATGGATGCTAAGGAAATGCCCCTCTGAAATATTTTTAGAGTGGGTATAGTTAGACATCTTCTACTATGGGCTTACGAAAAAAGCTCAAATGTCTCTAGACTACTCAGCTGGTGGATCTATACACATGAGAAAGATGATTGAAGAGGCTCAAGAACTCATAGATACGGTTGCTAGAAATCAACATCTGTACTCAAGTAGTGAGTCCTCCATAAAAGAAGAGGCTAGGGCAGTAACTACTGATTCTAATCCTCAAGAACAGATTGTTGAACTTAATCAGCAATTGTCCTTATGACAAAATAATTAGCAGAATTTAAAGAGATGCTCCAAGACACTAAAAATGCTAACCAGAATATGAAAGCACAATTGAATCAGACAAGACAGCAACTGTCTAAACAGATAACAGAAAAATGCCAAGCTGTTCAACTAAGGAGCGGGAAGACATTGAATAATTCAACTCAAAATAGCAGAAAGCCAAGAAAGGAACAACTGAGAGAGGATGACCAAACCACTGTCCAAAATCCCTCTGAGGACATCAAGAGCCCAGAGAGGAATAATTCTGGCGTTCAAACGCCAGAAAAGGGTGAAAAATTATCGTCAAACGCCCAGTGGATGCCAACTTCTGGCATTCAAACGTCAGAAAAGGGAGAAAAGTTGGCGTTAAACGCCCATTCCTTGTCCAGTTCTGGCGTTCAAACACCAAAAAAGGGTGGAAAATTAGCGTTAAACGCCCATCCAACCTCTACTCCTAGTGTTCAAACGCCAGTGAGGGATCAGACACCTACAAGTGCTGATTGTAACTTTTCTAAGAAGGCTTTTCAACCTGCCTCTGTAGGAAATAAACCTGCAGCAACTAAGGTTGAGGAATACAAAGCCAAGATGCCTTATCCTCAGAAACTCCGCCAAGCAGAATAGGATAAACAATTTGCCCGCTTTGTAGACTACCTCAGGACTCTTGAAATAAAGATCCCGTTTGCAGAGGCACTTGAGCAAATACCCTCTTATGCTAAGTTCATAAAAGAGATCTTAAGTCATAAGAAGGATTGGAGACAAACTGAAACAGTTTTCCTCACTGAAGAATGCAGTGCAATCATTCTGAAAAGCTTACCAGAGAAGCTTAAAGATCCCAGAAGCTTTATGATACCATGCACATTAGAGGGTGCTTGTACCAAGACAGCTCTATGTGATCTTGGGGCAAGTATCAACCTAATACCTGCATCCACTATCAGAAATCTTGGCTTGACTGAAGAAGTCAAACCAACCCGAATATGCCTCCAACTTGCTGATGGCTCCATTAAATATCCATCAGGCATAATTGAGAACATGATTGTCAAGGTTGGGCCATTTGCCTTTCCTACTGACTTTGTAGTGCTGGAAATGGAGGAGCACAAGAATGCAACTCTCATTCTAGGAAGACCTTTCCTAGCAACTGGACGAACTCTTATTGATGTACAAAAAAGGGAAGTGACCCTGAGAGTCAATGAGGATGAGTTCAAGTTAAATGCTATCAAAGGTATGCAGCATCCAGACACATCAAATGACTACATGAGCGCTAACATTATTGACTCTTTGGTTGAAGAGATCAATATGACTGAGAGTCTCAAATCAAAACTAGAGGACATCTTTAAAGATGTTCAGCCTGATCTGGAGGAGCCAGAGGAATTAAAAGAATCTCTGAGAATTCCTCAGGAAGAGGATAAACCTCCTAAACCCAAGCTCAAACCACTACCACCATCCCTGAAATATACATTTCTGGGAGAAGGTGACACTTTTCCGGTGATCATAAGCTCTGCTTTAAATCCACAGGAAGAGAAAGAACTAATTCAAGTGCTAAGGACACACAAGACAGCTCTTGGGTGGTCCATAAGTGATCTTAAGGGCATTAGCCCAGCAAGATGCATGCACAAGATCCTATTGGAGGATGATGCTAAGCCAGTGGTTCAACCACAGAGGCGGCTAAACCCAGCCATGAAGGAGGTGGTGCAGAAAGAGGTCACCAAGCTACTGGAGGCTGGGATCATTTATCCTATTTCTGATAGCCCCTGGGTGAGCCCTGTCCAAGTTGTCCCTAAGAAGGGAGGCATGACAGTGGTTTATAATGAAAAGAATGAACTGGTTCCTACAAGAACAGTTACAGGGTGGCGTATGTGTATTGATTACAGAAGGCTCAATACAGCCACCAGGAAGGATCACTTTCCTTTACCATTCATAGACCAGATGCTAGAGAGATTAGCAGGTGATGAATATTACTGCTTTTTGGATGTCTATTTAGGCTACAACCAAATTGCAGTGGATCCTCAGGACTAAGAAAAAACAGCATTCACATGCCCTTCTGGAGTATTTGCCTACAAAAGAATGCCTTTTGGTCTGTGCAATGCACCTGCAACCTTTCAGAGGTGCATGCTCTCTATCTTCTCTGATATGGTAGAGAAATTTCTGGAAGTCTTCATGGACGACTTTTTAGTATTTGGAGACTCATTCAGCTCTTGCCTTGACCATTTAGCACTTGTTCTGAAAAGATGCCAAGAGACCAACCTAGTTTTAAACTGGGAAAATGTCACTTCATGGTGACTGAAGGAATTGTCCTTGGGTATAAAATTTCAAGCAAGAGAATAGAGGTGGATCAAGCTAAAGTGGAGGTAATTGAAAAATTACCACCACCTTCCAATGTTAAGGCAATCAGAAGCTTTCTGGGGCATGCAGGATTCTATAGGAGGTTTATAAAGAACTTTTCGAAAATTGCAAAACTTTTGAGCAATCTGCTAGCTGCTGACACACCATTTGTGTTTGACGCAAAGTGTCTGCAGGCGTTTGAAACTCTGAAAGCTAAGCTGGTCACATCACCAGTTATTTCGGCACCAGACTGGATATTACCATTTGAATTAATGTGTGATACCAGTGACCATGCTATTGGTGCAGTATTAGGACAGAGGCATACCAAGCTTCTGCACGTCATTTACTATGCAAGCCACGTTCTAAATGATGCACAGAAGAAGTACACAACCATAGAGAAAGAGCTGCTTGCAGTGGTCTATGCCATTGATAAGTTTAGATCATACTTAGTAGGATCAAAAGTGATTGTGTATACTGACCATGCTGCTCTTAAATATCTACTCACAAAGTAGGATTCAAAACCCAGGCTCATAAGATGGGTGTTGCTTCTGCAAGAGTTTGATATAGAAATAAGAGACAGAAAAGGGACAGAGAACCAGGTAGCTGATCACCTGTCCCAGATAGAACTAGTAGCAGGGGCGTCCCTCCCTTCCACTGAGATCTCTGAGACCTTTCCAGATGAGCAACTCTTTGCCATTCAGGAAGCACCATGGTTTACAGACATTGCAAATTATAAAGCTGTGAGATTCATACCCAAGGAGTACAACAGGCAGCAAACAAAAAAACTAATTTCTGATGCAAAGTACTACTTGTAGGATGAGCCATATCTCTTTAAGAGATGTGCAGACGGAATGATCCACAGATGCGTGCCTAAAGAAGAGGCACAGAAGATCCTATGGCATTGCCATGGATCATAATATGGAGGACATTTCGAAGGTGAGCGAACAGCCACTAAGGTCCTCCAATGTGGCTTCTACTGGCCTACTCTCTATAGAAACTCCCGAGAGTTTGTGCGTAACTGTGACAGTTGCCAAAGAGCTGGTAACTTGCCTTATGGTTATGCCATGCCTCAACAAGGGATCTTAGAGATTGAATTGTTTGATGTATGGGGTATTGACTTCATGGGTCCTTTCCCACCATCATACTCAAACACTTACATTCTGGTGGCAGTAGACTACGTATCTAAATGGATAGAAGCCATTGCAACACCCACTAATGATACTAAGATAGTGCTGAAGTTCCTCCAGAAACATATCTTTAGCAGGTTTGGTGTCCCTAGAGTACTAATCAGTGATGGGGGTACTCATTTCTGCAATAAACAGCTTTACTCTGCTATGGTCCGATATGGAATTAGCCACAAAGTAGCAACTCCATATCATCCACAGACAAATGGACAGGCTGAAGTCTCTAATAGAGAACTAAAAAGAATCCTAGAACGGACTGTAATTGCCCGTAGAAGGGATTGGGCAAAAAGCTTGGATGATGCTCTGTGGGCATACAGAACAGCATTCAATACTCCTATAGGAACCTCTCTATACCAGCTTGTGTATGGAAAGGCCTGTCATCTGTCCGTGGAACTAGAACATAAGGCCTACTGGGCAACCAGATTCCTAAACCTGGATGCTAAGTTAGCTGGAGAGAAAAGATTGCTCCAGCTGAATGAGCTAGAGGAATTCAGACTCAATGCTTTTGAAAATGCAAAAATTTATAAGGAAAAAGCAAAGAGGTGGCATGATAAGAAAATGTCTTCTAGAGTCTTTGAACCAGGACAGAAGGTTCTGCTGTTTAACTCTAGGCTCAGATTATTCCCCGGGAAATTAAAATCCCGGTAGAGGGGACCATATGTGATTACAAGTGTGTCACCATATGGATATGTTGACCTTCAGGATATTGACTCTGACAAAAAGTTCATTGTTAATGGACAGAGAATTAAACATTATCTTGAAAGCAATTTTGAGTAAGAATGCTCAAAACTGAGACTAGAATAAAGCTCAGTTAAGGTCCAGCTAAAGACAAAAAAGAAGCGCTTGTTGGGAGGCAACCCAACCATTAGCAAGTTATTTACTTTTTAATTAATGCTTATAATAGTTTGATATAAATTGTATTCAAGATTAATCATCAAAATTGTAGGAATTCACAGAGTTACAGAAGGATTCAGCGCAAAAAGCAGAGAAAAGGAGCTCACTAGCAAGAAAATGCCAGTAAGGGGGTATTTTGGGTGTTAAACGCCAGAACTGCACCATCCTGGGCGTTCAGAAAAATGCCCAATGACAAAAGATTTCTGGCGTTTAACGCCAGCCAGGGTAAACGCCAGCCAGGTACCCTGGCTGGGAGTTAAACGCCCACAATGGCCAATATATGGGCGTTAAACGCCAGAATGAATACCATTCTGGGCATTTAACGCCAGAAAGGCAGGGGGAGAAGATTTTGTTTTCCACTTCAAAATTTTTCAAACTTTCATGTTTTGATTCATAATTTTCTGCATCAACATGTTACAAATTTTCATCATTCACCTTCAATTTTCAAAAATTCAATAATTTTCTAAATTCCTTTTCAATTTTCTTTCAAATCCTTTCCAAATCTTCTTCAAAAACTCAATTATCTCCTCAATTTCTTTCCAAATCTTTTCCAACTCATCATATCATCTTTTGATTCTTAGATGCATCAACAAATTTTCAGATTTAACTCCTTTATATCTTTTCCATTTTAAAAATCTCATCTTTTTCATATCATGATTTTATTTTTTAATCATATCTTTAGTTCATATCTTTTTCAAAATTTCGAAATCCTTCCCCTCCACCTATAATTACACATTCGGCCATCCCCATCTCTCCACCATTTGAATTTAACTCTCCTCCTATCTCTCTCCTTTCCTTTCTTTTGCTTGAGGGCAAGCAAGCCTCTAAGTTTGGTGTGTTTTTCTGTGATCACTAAGCTAAGACTCATTAAGATCATGGCTCCTAAGGGAAAACAAACCAATTCAAGAGGCAAGAAAGAGAATACTCCAAAGAGTCTTTGGAATCAAGAGAGGTTCTTAACCAAAGAACATGCAGACCATTACCACAAAATAATGGGTCTGAGGTCAGTGATTCCGGAAGTCAAATTCGATATGAAAGAAGACGAATATCTGGAGATCCAAGAGCAAATTCGAAACAGAGGATGGGAAATTCTAGCTAATCCTGAGACAAAGGTGGGAAGAAACATGGTTCAGGAATTCTACTCAAATCTGTGGCTGACAGATAAGCAGAGAATAACTGGAACCGCCTTTCATACCTTCCGAACTATGGTCAAAGGGAGGATTACTTACTTCCATCTGGACAAAATAAGAGAGGTCTTCAAACTGCCTCAACTACAAGATGATCCAGAATCCTTTAATAGGAGAATGGTAAGAGTAGATAAAGGGTTGGACCAGGTTCTAGAGGACATATGCCTCCTTGGAACTAAGTGGATAACCAACTCAAAAGGTGTCCCAAACCAACTCAAGAGAGGAGATCTCAAACCAGTCGCAAGGGACTGGTTGGACTTCATTGGGCGTTCTATACTGCCCACTAGCAACCGCTCTGAGGTCACTGTCAAAAGAGCAGTGATGATTCATTGTATTATGCTGGGACACGAAGTGGAGATTCATCATCTGATTTCTTGTGAAATTTACACAATTGCAAATAAGAACTCCACTGAAGCCAAATTGGCTTACCCAAGCTTAATTTCTCTACTATGTAAAGATGCTGGAGTGAAGATGGGAGTAGATGAATTCCTCCCAATCGAACACCCAATCACCAAGAAGTCAATGGAAGGACAACAAGTGCAAGATAACTCCATTAAAAGGAAGGCGCATGAGTTCTCCCAGAAATCCCTCAAATTGACTATTGGACCCGCCTAGAAGCATCTGTCACCAAGCTATAAGAAGCTATGGAGCAACTTAAGGAAGAACAGCAAAATCAAAATAGCATGCTCTGCAAGCTGCTTAAAGAACAGGAAAAGCAGGGGCGCGAGCTACAGGAGCTGAAGCGCCAGAAGCTCTCCCTTGAGGGACCAGGCACCCCACAAATTGAAGGAGTATCCACTCCCCAAATCAAAGGTTGTTGAGTCCTAACTCTGTGATAAACTTTTATCTATTTTAAGAGTACATGAGTATTAGTATTAGAGTCATTTGTCTTTATGTCTTTAATTTCCTTTCTTTTAATATTATTTGTCTGCTTCTATGTCTATTTCATATTATTTCTATTAAATAATAAATAAAAATTAGAGTCTATGTTTTAAAGTTATGAATGTCCCATAAATCCTTCACCTCTCTTAAATGAAAAATGTGCCTAATTACAAAAGAACAAGAAGTACATGAATTTCAGATTTTATCTTGAAATTAGTTTAATTATTTTGATGTGGTGGCAATATCTCTTGTCTTCTGAATGAATGCTTGAACAGTGCATATTTTTGAATTTGTTGTTTACGAATGTTAAAATTGTTGGTTCTTGAAAGAATGATGGAAAAGGAGAAATGTTATTGATAATCTAAAAAATCATAAAATTGATTCTTGAAGCAAGAAAAAGCAGTGAAAAGCTTGCAAAAAAAAAAGAGAAAGAAATAAAAAGAAAAAGCAAGCAGAAAAAGCCAATAGCCCTTTAAACCAAAAGGCAAGGGTAAAATAAAAAAAGATCCAAGGCTTTGAGCATCAGTGGATAGGAGGGCTCAGAGGAGTAAAATTCTGGCCTAAGCGACTAAATCAAGCTGTCCCTAACCATGTGCTTATGGCATGAAGGTCCAAGTGAAAAGCTTGAGACTGAGTGGTTAAAGTCGTGATCCAAAGCTAAGTCACAATCTGAAAAGGTTCACCCAGTTATGTGTCTGTGGCATTTATGTATCCGGTGGCAATACTGGAAAACAAAGTGCTTAGGGCCATGGCCAAAACTCATAAAGTAACTGTGTTCAAGAATCAACATACTATACTAGGAGAATCAATGACACTATCTGAATTCTGAGTTCTTATAGATGCCAATCATTCTGAACTTCAAAGGAAAAAGTGAGATGCCAAAACTATTCAGAAGCAAAAAAGCTACTAGCCCCGCTCATCTAATTTGAACTAAGCTTCATTGATATTATGGGATTTATAGTATATTCTCTTCTTTTTATCCCATTTTATTTTTAGTTGCTTGGGGACAAGCAACAATTTAAGTTTGGTGTTGTGATGAGCGGATAATTTATACGCTTTTTGGTATTATTTTTAGTATATTTTAGTTACTTTTTATTATATTTTTATTAGTTTTTATTTAAAAAATCACATTTCTAGACTTTACTATGAGTTTGTGTGTTTTTCTGTAATTTCAGGTGTTTTCTAGCTGAAATTGAGGGACCTAAGCAAAAATCTGATTTAGAGGCTGAAAAAGGGCTGCAGATGCTGTTGGATTCTGACCTCCCTGCACTCGAAATGATTTTTTGGAGCTACAGAAGCCCAATTGGCGCGCTCTCAATTGCGTTGGAAAGTAGACATCCTGGGCTTTCCAGCAATATATAATAGTCCATACTTTGCCCGAGTTTTGATAATGTAAACTGGCGTTTAAACGCCCACTTTCTACCCTATTCTGGCGTTAAACACCAGAACTGGCATAAAAGCTGGAGTTAAACGCCCAAACTGGCACAAAAGCTGGTGTTTAACTCCAAGAAAAGTCTCTACATGTGAAAGCTTCAATGCTCAGCCCAAGCACACACCAAGTGGGCCCCTGAAGTGGATTTCTACACTAACTATTCTAGCTTACTCATTTTCTGTAACCCTAGGTCACTAGTTCATTATAAAAACCACTTTCAAAGATTTATTTGGTACCTCATAACACTTTACACGTTTCATATTGTATCCTCTACGGCATGAGTCTATAAACTCCATGGTTAGGGGGTGAAGAGCTCTGCTGTGTCTCGATGAATTAATGCAATTACTACTGTTTTCCATTCTATCACGCTTGTTTCTATTCTAAGATATTCACTCGCACTTCAATCTGATGAATGTGATGATCCGTGACACTCATCATTATTCTCACCTATGAACGCGTGCCTGACAACCACCTCCGTTCTATCTGCAATAGCTTGAGTGCATATCTCTTGGGTTTCTAATCTAAGATTAGAAACTTCGTGGTATAGGCTAGAATTATTGGTGGCCATTCCTGAGATCCGAAAAGTCTAAACCTTGTCTATGGTATTTTGAGTAGGATCTGGGAAGGGATGACTGTGATGAGCTTCAAACTCACGAGTGCTGGGCGTAGTGACAGACGCAAAAGGATCAATGGATCCTATTCCAACATAAGTGAGAACCGACAGATGATTAGCCGTGCGGTGACAGTGCATTTGGACCATTTTCACTGAGAGGACGGATGGTAGCCATTGACAACGGTGATCAACCGACATAGAGCTTGCCATGGAAGGAGCCTTGCATGTGTGAAGAAGAAGATAGTAGGAAAGCAGAGATTCAGAAGACAGAGCATCTCCAAAACCTCAACCTGTTCTCCATTACTGCATAACAAGTACTTATTTCATGTTCTTTTACTTTTTACAATTAGAACTAAGAATCATTACTGATATCCTGACTAAGAATTACAAGATAACCATAGCTTGCTTCAAGCCGACAATCTCCGTGGGATCGACCCTTACTCACGTAAGGTATTACTTGGATGACCCAGTGCACTTGCTGGTTAGTTGTGCGGAATTGCAAAAGTGTGATTGTAATTTCGTGCACCAGTCATCTAACACGAATGACAACTACAGGCCACCGCTATGATTCTGGACGATCCGTGCTCCATCACTTTCGCCATCGATTCATGGCACCCCTCACAAGATCGCGGTCGTAGTGGCTTGTCCTCTGGTGTGGGTCGTGCTGGCTTCTCCTCTGGCACAAGATGCGGTGGTTCTTCAAAGCTCTAATACCATAATTAAACTTTGAAACAGAGAAAGGAAACAAGGATGAAAGATGAATCTTCTTTTATTGTTTTTGATATATAGAATAATGCTACCTATATATACTAAATCGATTATGAATTTCAAAATAGCTATAACAACCAAATACTCTAGATGATTCTGTTAGGAAAAAAGTTAAGCATAACAAACTTGTGTTAGCATAATAGACTTTGTTTCTAGAAGAAAAAGGATGACATAGTAATTTATTCTATTTGTTGGGATGACTTTGTTGTTGGGCTGATTTTGTTTTTGTTGTGATGTTTTTTGGTGTTGTCATGGGAAGGATGGTTTAATAATCGGAAATAATTATACCAATATGAAGAATAAAACTTGTTAGATTGTGTAGTGAATTTATGGCATCAAGCTCCTGGTAGTTGTTTAGTTGGCGATTGATATGTTTTGAATGTAATTGTCTTCAACATGGCATAAAACTTTTGACAACCTACATTTCATGTTTCAGTTCCTAGATGGGCACCAAAATGTTTCAGTGTCAATAACATTTCTTTTATGTATAGTCTGTTGAGGTTGAGGTTCATTGTTCGAAGCTTTCTTATAAAGTATATAGCCAAAATGTAGTGGTGATTCTGAGTTATAACTCGGTTGAAGAGTTTTTTGTGGAAAGTTTTTCAATGGTTATGGTTAGAGTCGAATGGACAAAAAGTAAGAATGTACATACAAAAGATAATTCGACGCTAAGTATAACACCCTACCACACAGAGCTTTATGCTTAAGTTGTAAATCAGAGGTGGTGAGGCACTACGACGTCTAAAAGTAAAAAAGATGTACATATAATTGAAGAAATATTTAATTAGGAGCCTTGAAAGAAAAGACAGATACAAGTATAGAATTTGCGTTACACTCGAAAATGTTAGAGGTATAAAGCGTAGATTACAACTCCAAACGGAGATAGATACTAAGCTCCAGTCTCGACCTACGAAGTCAAGGCCAACTAGAGTACATATATATACAGCTCCAAAAGCAGACATAAACATATATATAAACCCTGTTTTTCCAAAATCAACCTCTAAGAGGAAAATACAAATTATGAATACAAAAGTAGAGAACATATAAATATATATGCTAAGTACAAAGTAAATTCCCGAAAGTAGTCTTCACTTGCAGAGAGAATCCAATACACTCAGCGAGATGCGTCATGTCCTGTATATGAAAACGAAAAAAATTCCCAAAACGGATAAGAACCAAAAGGTTCCCAGTAGGGTAATAGTTCCAAATAGAGACAATGTAAAACTACCCAAACCCACTAGGCAATCTTAAACTCCAACAATCAGTATCCAAGCCTAGAATTACACTAATCTAAAATCGGATAAAACACTCTACATACTTCACTATGTTCATGGTCCAAACCTTAATTTCATCCCACAGTCCACTCATCCTGTCTCTTTTCGTGGTATTGATTTCAGTATTTGTAACCAGTAGATGCAAACACAAATAATAGGATGCAAACACAATCAAGAACAGTTATAACATATACAACAATTAGCAATTAAGCAGAGATATACAAGTAGGCAAAACCAAAACAATGCATACTCAAACAATTTCACATAAATGCATATGATGCATGCCTGTCCTACTGGCCATGAGCTCAGATGTCAGTTACGTTGCCAAAACCTGACACATCCGGTAGCTAATCCAGACATTGTCTCTCTGCTGTATTTTTGCATATATGTATACTATATGTCTTGCAGGGTGAGTACCCTATATACATCGCAGGCAGAATTTCCTGTATATCTCGCAGGGTGAGTGCCTTATACACCTCTCAATAGAGAGAGCTATGAAACAAGCGGGATCAACCACCATCTTTGTTTTGGCATAACTCAACTCAACGTAAGCGGGATTCACCACCGTTCTTGCTGCGTCCTTGCCAAGAGTAAACAGTAGTTAAAATTCAAGCAGGTTAAACTATTGACCTTGCTAGAATACATCTCAGTTCATCATCAATCTTATCATTTGTGTCCCATATCAATTTAGTGTGTTCATTAATCACAAGCTTTTCCCAAATCATCATTATCTTTGACACTCTAAGCCACAATCTCATTCTCAAGTTCCTCAATTTCATCCTTAACTATGCTCACATTCATTTCCAATCCTAAAAATAAGTTATCGAACTTTAATTAGGGGTTATGAAAGTTTACAAGCTTTCTGGAAATGCCAAATTGTTAAAAATAGAGCTTGTGCATGCACACACTATCGTGCTACGCACAACTTGTAAAATTTCCTTATCATGCGTACGCACACACTCGTGCATACATATGAGGACTTACACTCGCTCTGTCTCGTGCGTGGGCACCATTGTGTGTGTGGGCACGCATGCCAAAATTCTGGTTTTCTGCAACATTTCATATTTCAGTTATAAACCTCATTTTTCAAACATTCATAACTTCCTCTACAAAATTTTGTTTTCCTTTACCCTTATATAGTTTTAAATATCTTTCATCTATCTTTAATTTAAGATAAATTTCATTCAATTCTGAACTCCATGCGTCAAGTTATGCCCCGTCGAAGTTGGTCAAAAATCAATTTTTACCAAATTTTGCACAATTTCTCCCTCTCACCAATTTTCAATCCAACTCAATTATAAACCATACCAAAACTTTTTATAAGCATACTCAACATGTATTTATCAATTATCTACCCCTTTCTAACCATTTCAACACCTAATCAACTAATTATACAGTCAATCATTCATTTCCATCAATAATCAACAATGCAACAATCTAATCAATCCTTCAATCAATTACAACACTTACCTACACTTACCATGTGGGGGATTCCTCACCCCATCACGACCTCTGGCCCAATATCCACATCACATTTATTAACAATCAAACCATAACTTCATATTCAAATACAATTCACACATATGCATTTATACTACCCAATAACCATTCTACTCACAATTCACAACAACAACCAATTTCATTCAAATCCTATCCTAGGGACAATTAGCCTAGGCATTTACTTAATTTTACATAATGCCTACTCGAAACTAAAACCCGTACCTCTAGTCGGTAGTTCCTCCAACACTTTGATTTCCTCCAGGGAATTCCAACCTCCACCAGTCTAAACTCTACCAATCCCACACCAAAGTGATCTTTAAATCCAATCCTACACCAAACTATACTAGACTAGTTCTACTTCTCCCCAAATTCAATCAAATCAAACTCTATGCCATCTAATCACATAATTTTACATAATTCAACCTAAATTTATAACACAAATTTGTGCAAACGATGGGAAAAAGTTCTCGTACCTTATTCTTCACACACTACAAGAGATGCAAAGGATAGCGGCAGCAAATTGCCTGCCATCTCCCCAACAGCAGCAAATTAGGGAGAATCGCTGCGATCTCTTCCCAAATCATCAAATTGATGCCAAATCACACTGAATTAGTGTCGAATCCGCGAAGCCCACCGCTAACCCCAATCCTGTTTGTGATTTTACCCAAATCCAATTCAGAATAACCAAAATCAAGAAAGTGAGGAACCACCGAAGGAGAGTGCAGGACGCGCAAAAATCTTTCCTACTCCATCGTGCCCACTGTATCATCGTGGAGTTCCGTGACTGCCGATCCACCATTCTCTTACTGTCGTCGACCCTTCCCAGAATCAGATTCATAGCTTGGATTCTTCATCACCCGAACGCAAAAGGGGCAGAGGTGCGAAACACACCTCTGCGCACGAATCCTTGCCGTCGTTCCCTTCCGGCCGCTAGTATCAGCTGCATCACGCTTCCCGTTGCCAGAGCCCGGGGGTCCATCGCCGATCAATTTCGTCCTTTAGATTACTGGTATGTACAAAACCCCTCTTTCTTAGTAAGGTTCTAGCTTGTTCTTCGATTCTTATCTCTGTCTATTATATGTTTTTTTTGTTTTAATTTTTCCATGATTAACTAATATCTAAAAGTGTAGATCACATATAGTAGAAATCTGTTCCAAAGATTAAAGCTGAAAACTTGTAAAGGAGCATGCAAACTAAGCGTCAAAGCTAAAATACATAGTTATTACAAATATGAGAATTTATATAAATAAATAAAGATAGAAGAATTTTCTTGGATATGGTTTGGACTACACAACTTTGGCTTGCCTGATTTAAGTTTCTTAATAGTTCTATGTGCATTGATCAATATTATGTATGTCAAAATTGTGATCTGATAGAGTAGCATAACATATAGAGGTATTGTGTATTTGAATATATGTTTTCATTCATATCAATATATATAGATATAACTCTATCAAAATTTTTAAAATATATGAAGAGAATTAAGCTTTTATTTTCAGTTAACTAATTAAATCAACAAGCTTAGTGATGAGAATTTGCACTCAGTTTGTGAATTTTCCTTTGAAATCGAATAATAACTTAAATGTCAGCTCAAAAGCTTCCAATGCATATGTTTTGTGAATATATATGAAGAGAGTACTCAAGAAAGGAATCGCACCAGGTGAAAGGAAGATGGGAAGTAAACAATAATTTAATTAATAGGATGCTGGGACCTGATTAGATTCTTGGAAATCATAGTTTATTTGTTGTCTTGTCGAACAATGTCAAAAGATAACTTACAACATTTGCTGATTTCCTTTTATAAATAACATGTTGAGAGTTTAGTCCTTTTGGTGAATTTTATGCATATCTGTTAAAGTTGAGTGTAAGATTGTAAGTAGTAAGTTTGCTAACATAGGAGAGTATGCCACCAACTAAAAAATATTTAGGAAGCCAGTAAAGGTATTGAAAGTTTTATAGTAGAACCAAACCATTAACCATTAATAAAACTGCTACTTTTTCATCTTTGAATTTTTTATTCCTACCAACCTAGAGAACTTTTGTTGTTGAATAGTATTTCACTTTTAATTTTTATTTTTTATTCTTGACAATATGAAAACTGAAAAGAGAGTTCTTTTATTTCACCAGTAAATGGGGTATTCAGAGTAACTAATCAATTTATATCTGTGAATAAAAAAGGAGTTAAATAAATAATGAATCCAATGCTAGTCATGTTCATTACAGTTGATACTCTAAGAATCAGTCTTCAAGAGCAGATGTATACACAATTAAATGACAAATAATGGTACTCACACATCATCTTAAACAAAGAATTATGTAAATACCAGAAAAGAAGATAAACAATAATATCTAAAATTGGTTGCGATAAGATAAATAAAAATTATTGATCATCTTGCATTTTGCATCAATTAGACTTTTGCAGCAAAAGATTTAGCACTAGTTGTGGCAGCATTTGGAGGAGGAGGAGCAATAGCGAAAGGGCCTTTGGGACTGACCAAGAAGCTATCAACACCTTTAGCTAAGATATTATTGTTGGGATAGTGAGACTCAGATCTTGTTCTCCTGTGAGATGATCCAGTGAAGGAGTGTGATCCCAAGAGCTTTTCCTTAGCAAAAGAAAGCTTCCTTGTATGCTAAAAAAAATCTAGAATTAGGATCTATGGTAGTTCTGGTTTTCGCTCTTGGAATGGGACAAGCTCTTCTTCATTCCATGGTAGCGGTGGTAGTGATCATAATGGCAATTTCTTTTATTACAATTATATCCTTTATATGATGGTTTTTGCCTCTTTACTTACTAATGTTGTTTAAAGCAATAATAAGCACGAGTTACTCGTTAGTCTAGGCATTGTTGCTAATTAGAAGATGGATATGTATAACAAGTATAGTTGAAATCAAAATTGATGAGCTTCTCATGAACATTACATTGAACATTAATTAGCATTCTTTTTCCACCCTACTTTTTCTCGATGAACATTCACAAAACCTAAAAGTATATAGTATTAGCTTGTTTATCATATTCTCTGAGTTGCATGAACAAATGATGATTTTTTTTCCAATTATGTTTCAAACAAGAAGCGTTTATTATTCCATGATGGTGCTATTGAAGAAATTGTTATTTGCAACTTCTTAAGCTTATAACTTCTTAAGATTATCAAGGTTATTGCTTCAATTTGATTTCGGATTTCAATTTTATTCACATTATACTTTTTCTGCTTGGTTTGGTTTCAATTTACTCTTCTATTTTGGTTTTGTTCTTGCCAAGAACATAGGACAAAAGGGGGTGAAGCAAAATCCTGACTTGCAAGACCCACCGATACCTCTGTAAAGTGTTGCTGCCATAATAACAGGCATGTTCTTCTTCTCTTTTAATATGCATAAACCAAAATAATGTGGCTTGCTAATGATATTCATTATGCATGTTTCTAGTTGAGCTTCGTTCTTTGGTTGTTGCTGTGTGGTTTCCTGCTGTCATACTCTGTCCTTACTAGATTTTTCTTCTCTATTTATTTGAGTTATGTCTTCATTATTAATATTGGTATTGGTCTTTATTTTCTAATATATCGAGTTAAAGGATCTAACTATGTAGGCAGTCCAAGAAGTTTAATGCTATATTGTACCTGAATTCCACTACTTCCCAATACTCTATAAGTCTCTAGCAATCCTTCGATACCATTCATGTCAATTTTATTAAAGCATTATTTCATGATTTTTTCTGGTCATTGCTGATGTGATTAGTTTGTTAGAAATGAGGTTTGGTCACAAACACAGAGACACTGCTTAAGTTTGAAGCTTTATGACTCTCTAAAGATACCCACCAAAGCATTTCGAAGCCATATCACTCACGGCAGGAATAGAATCAAAGGCTTTGTTTTTTTTTTTTTTTTTGGGTTTCTTAAGCAATATTTTTTCTGCTGAAAGCTCTTTCCTTGAAACTTCAACGTCATACGTATGTAGACCATAGACGATAGCCACTTAGCCAGCTCCTTCTGCATTGCTGATTCTATATTGAGAAATTTTTTTATACAAAAATCAATGTTGTAGTGTTTTGTTATCCAGGTTCAACTGATGAGTAAAATCTAAATGGGTCCTGATATTTTACCCACGAAAGTGAGCTAGCTATAATACACATACATACCTCATCTTAAAAGCCACTAGCTAGGTACTTGGAAATATTGCACATAATCCTTTTAGCTAACTAAGCAATAAAAAATAGGTTGCTTAGACAGAAAAATTTTGATATGATTCTATTTTTTTTGTCCACTATGATTATTTATTTAAATTTTTGTTTTTTATATTTTTAACCTCTAACTTCTGTTCCTTCTTTCTTTTTTATTTTTTAAGGAAGCTTTTCTTTTCCATTTCATATTTTGGCTTTAGAACCAGAAATTCTTTCTTCCAATAATTTTTAAAAGTGCAGAATTTTGCCATGAGTAAGCAATCTTCCTAATACCATTCATATTCTATATATTATCCAGGATGCAATTACCTTTGTTTCTGTTTCTTTTTAAGTTATTCTCTCCATCTCTCTTTGGGATTTCTTATATTATTCAATTTAAATATACTATTACTCTCCCATTACATAATTGTGATAAATCTTTTTATTTCTTTTGACACATAGCCCAATTTTTTTAAAGATTTTCTAGTTGTATTACTTTATTAGATGTTTATTCATTTGTTTATATGATTTCATTAAAGTAGATATAGATAAGAGTTGGATCTCAAAGCCATGAGGTAGTGCAGAATACAGGGCCGGCTTGAACAGATTTTTAGAATTTCATTTGCCAATGCATCATCCGATGGGATGATACATTGTCCATGTCCTTCGTGTGGGTTTAGGCTTTTCCAAACTAGAGAGGATGCCTACGATCATCTGCTAATAATACATTTTTCTACTAATTATACCTTTTGGTTACATCACGGTGAGAGACGCGTAGAAGAGGGCTCCAGTGAGAGTCAAGAATGTGAACCGTGTAGAAACCTCAGAGATCTAATGCGCGACATGATTCATGAGGTATTCAACTTCCCAGGACTCGTTTCCGATGAAGAAGACCCAAGAAACGAACATTTAGGGGGGGTGCCGAAGAGTTGCCGTATTTGTACAGCGAGCCTAGTCACGCGGCCCGTAATTACGAGATGCTTGAAGATGGAGAGCATGAATTGTATCCAGGATGCTCAAAATTTTCGAAGCTGGCTTTCTTGGTGAGGCTATACCATATAAAGTGCATGTGTAGAGTGAGCGACAAGGCCTTCGAAATGATACTAGAGCTATTGGGGATGCCTTTGAGCATGCAAAGATTTTGACTTCATTGCACGATGCCAAGATGATCATAAGAAAGCTCGGTTTTACATACAAGAAGATAGATGCATGTCTGAATGATTGAATGCTATATCAGGGCAGCGATCAAGAACTTTTTAAGTGCAAGCGATGTGGGACCTCGAGATGGAAGTAAAAGACTAGGAGGAATTCCATTGTCAGGATCAATGTGGTTGTTAAGAAGAATGGGAAGCCACAGGCGGCGAAGGTACTTTGTTACTTTTCCCTTGTTCCATGATTGCAGCGGTTGTTCATGTCCAATAAGACATCCGCTGACATGTTGTGGCACAAGAAAGGTCCTAACTCTGACGGTTTTTGAAGCATCCAAAGGACGGTGAGGGATGGAAGGCATTTGACAAGAGATATACTGACTTAAATAGCGATCCGTGTAGCGTTCGCTTAGCCTTAGCTAGTGATGGCTTTAATTCTTTCGGAAACCTCAGCTCAATGTACTCGATTTGGCCTGTGATTCTTATCCTATACAGCCTACCTCCCTAGGATTGTATGAAACCTAGCTCTATTTTGCTCTCTATGATTATTCCCAGTCCCAAGATGCCTGGGAATGATATAGATGTCTACGTACAACCCTTGATAGATGAGTTGAAGTAGCTGTGGGGTGGTGTTGAGATGTACGACGCTAATGAGAAAAAAGCATTCAAGATGTATGTTGCGTTGATGTGGACAATCAGCGATTTTCTAGGGTTGGGCAACTTATCTGGGTGGAATACGTACAGTGGGAGAGCTTGTCTTACATGCAACTTGGATGCTGAGACTAACCGACTCACCTGCAATCAGAAATGGTATTTCATGGGTTGTCGGTACTTTTTGAGTCAAGGTCATAGATTTCAGTAGGATCGGGTTAGATTTGATGGCAAGGTAGAGGACAGAGATCCCTCTGTCAAGTTGTCTAGTGAAAATATTTTGAGACAGTTGGAGAATGTGCATGTCAAGCCTGGTAAGGTGCAAACGGTTTGTTGGTAAAAGAGCACGCGGACAACAAATTGCATTGCAAGACGAGTCTCCTTGGAAAAAGAGGAGCATATTCTTTGAACTCCCATATTGGGAGAATAATTTATTATGTCACAACTTTGATGTGATGCACATAGAGAAGAACGTGTGCGACAATATAGTTTACACAATATTGAACGATAGTGATAAATCCAAGGACCACCTTAAAGCTCGAAAAGACCTCCAGCTGATGAAAATCAGATGTGATCTCTGGTCACGGAAAGATGGAAAGTATTCCACTGCAATCTTCTCCATGTCAAATTCACAGAAGGACATCTTTCTTAGGACTTTAAAGAATGTGGTCTCTCTAGATAGTCACTCGAGCAACATTTCTCGCTGTATTGACTTAAATCAACAAAAGCTATCTGGCTTGAAAAGTCACGACTGTCACACTCTAATGGAACATCTTCTGCCAATTGCATCAAGGAATGCACTGCCTGCCCAGTGTCAGTCGTCCTGGCTGATTCTCATCTTTCTTTCGATGACTATGTAGTAAATCTATAGACCCTCAACAACTTCCTCTCCTCTAGGAACATGTCGTCCTCACTCTTTGTCGCATTGAGATAATTTTCCCACCATCTTTCTTCACAATCATGGTACACTTAACCGTGCATCTGGGCGAAGAGGTACGCCTAGGGGACTTGGTGCATTATAGATAGATGTACCCAATTAAAAGGTACCTATGGAGTTAATTTTACATTGCTATTATTCCGATAGCTAACAACCTAACACACATATCTTGCTCACAAAGGTACCTATGTCGTGTCAAGCAATATGTGCGTTATAGGGCACAACCAGAAGGATTAATTGCTGAGAGCTACTTATCTGATGAGATTCTCACTTTTTGTTCAAGATATTGGGATAATGTTGAAAGCAAGATCAATCGACCAATGCGTGTTGATGATGGACTGAGCAAAGATGTGACTAATAACGTGACAAGCATGTTCTCACTGATTGGCAGGGCGGTAGAGGCTGCGGCATTTTTGAATCTTTCACAAACCGAGAGACGTCAAGCACATCGTCACGTATTGGTCAATTGCACAGCTGTAGAGAATTTCTTAGAGTAAGTGCAGTTATTTTAGGTTGGTTCATGATGTGCCCAAAGACAATTTTTGTTAAAACCTTTGACAATAAATCCCTTGGTATGCCCAAAGATTTTAGGGCCAGCACAAAACGAAGGCTGCGAAGTATTGGAAGAAGAAATGAATCTCACATTAACAAGGTTGTCCACAGAGAATTCACTGAGTGGTTTAAGCATGAGGTGAATCTTTTATATGCCTAAGTCGGTTTAAACTTTAGATAGTATCTTGCTTTATGTTTCTCAACTGAGAAAACGTATAATTGTTCCTTGTCAGATACCACTGGGAAACACTATGGACTCGAGAGAAATGCAGTGGCTCGCATGTGACCCCAATATTCAGGCAAGGCGCTTTAAGGCATACAACGTCAATAGATTTATGTTTAAAACCCTGCCGAGAGAGGATGGGATGAGAACCCAGAATAGTGGGGTTTGTGTCACTTCTGACACTAGAAGTTATGCAAGCGCTCATGATAGTAATGTTGCTGTTGGTGGCGTCTCATATTATGGAAGATTGGTAGATATCATTGAGCTAAATTACAGTGGTCAAATTACCGTAGTCTTGTTCAGGTGCCTCTGGGCAGACACCATGCCTGGTAGAGGCATAAAACAAGACGTTTTGGGACACACCTATGTCAACTTCAGTAATCCGATTCACACTTGTGATCGTGAAGATGACGAGTCGTATATTCTTTTATCCGAGGCATGCCTGGTATACTATGTGGAAGATGAAGTTGATAAGGAATGGAGTGTAGTAGTCCATGTGAAGTCGAGAGAATTGTTTGACATGGGTGAATACAATGAACACTGTGAGGTCGAACTTTTTCTCCAACCAAGTTTGACTGATTTGTCTGAATGTGATGTTGAAGGTATGTCGTTGACAAGGGTTGGCGATTTAGAAGTACCCATGATTGGCGCTATCGATATTGGAGAAGAGGCTGCTGATTTATAGATATATTTGGCCACTAATATAGGACATGTACACTCTTACTCTATGTATAGTCTCGGAGTTGGCGGGCCGTCTATCTCGTCACAAAAGGCTATATCCCCACCCCCGAGGAGGAGCCCTCTAAGCATAGATAGAGGTCCGTTTTTTTACTGTTTTACTGGGGTTCTAGGCTTTATCGGGTTCTTCCCACGGGTGAGCCCATTAGTCTTGTTCTTTTGCTTCCCTCAAGGTCGAAGAAGAGGGCCCACTTCTCGCTCGAAAGAACCGCTCACTAGGATGCCGGGTCCTCCCCTTCCCTTGGGTTGACCCTCTCCACTCGAAGTAGATTGAGTGACTCCTGCCCTTATAGGTAGTTTAGCCGTAAAAAGTCTTTATTTGTTGAGTGTTGAAAATTCTTCCGCTCCTAGACCTTTAAAATAGGTTTTCAGAAAGCAGACACTTCAATGAAAGAGCTCCCCTGCCAGCGCTCTTTGCTTAACCTAACCGGCCAGCTTATCTGATGCAGTAAGACCTTTAAAAGACTAAGATCGAGGAAGGTCAGCGACTTAAAGACTTGACTTGACTACAAGATCTTTTTAAGTTGGGGCTCTAGCACTAAATCTTAGTACTTGAAACAGCGAAAAACGGACATCGAGCAAGGGCGCTAGCGCAAGACAAAGCGGGCAAGAAGGAAGACGAAAACACAACTACTGGTCTTGGAGGTTGGGTGCGCTATGGGGTCTTGTGCGCCTAGTCTGCGTGTCTCAAACCATATGTAGTTCTCGGTCCTTTTTTTACAGTTCCTGACATTTTGGTTTTCATGAAAGTCCTTAATCGAATGTTGTCCTTTGAAGTAGAGAGGGAGAAATAGATAGAGGCAATCTGTAGGGTATCTTAAAAGTCTTTCCTCTCGCTTCACTGGTACCTCACCTCATATCATTGGCATTCTAACGGAAACCTGGACGTAGGATTGGCTTTTACCTTTCTTTCCGTTTTGGAAGCAAAAGTCAAATCTTAAGCAGTATGACGATGAGTTTCCAATCCGAAATGCTACTATAATACGAGCTAATGAGAAAACGTCTGGAGTGACCGCCGTAGTCTCGTGTTTGCCATGAAGAGTGCCATAAAGTTAATTGTTAGACACTTGCAATTTTATTGATTAGCAACTAGGATACGGTAGAAATCAATCATCTAGTACAATTTAAAGTTATTTAATTTGGCTTTTTTTAACTGTCTGTGCCTAGAGTTATAATGTGATTGATGTGTATACTTAAGTTCTTTTGCTCACCTTTTTTGTGTTGGGACTTAGCAGGGAAATTGGAAGAGAATAACCTCCTTGTTTACGCCAGCAGCTTTTTTTTCATCAAGGCGATAGAAGAGGCATCTCCGTTCTCTTCCCTTGAGCACACAACTTCATTCGCTCGAGACTTATAGTTCAACAAGTTGTCTATTAGATCATTGCTGGATGCATTCTGAGCACATACGCACATAGGTGATGCTGTTAGTAGAGCGCCTATTGAACTTGTGTCGGTACGATTTCCCTTTTGGCTGACCGCTCAAGGGTTCTTTTACTTCTTCGAATGGCAACAATAATTGTATTGGTTTTAGTATCCTGTAAACAAAAGAAAAAGGCAAATATCTTATGATTTGTATGACTCTAAACATTGTAGAAACTGTGTCAATTCGGAGCAAAGTACCGGAAGAAATTTGGCTTCGAATTCTTAACAGCTATTGATAAGGGACATTCGCATAAAATACTGGAAGATGTAAAGGTAAAATATGGGTTTAAACACCAATTATATGATTTATCCAAATGAAAGCACTTATATAAATACTTACTTAACAACACTGCTGTTTGTGTATAAATACTTAGCCTTAGCAACTCCCAATAATGAATGAGTATGGCATTTGTATTCAAATAATGGACCGATAGTATGTTGTGGAAGGTACTATTAAATTAATGATGAGATTGTAGAGAAATTTTAGAAGGTAGGCATGGCATGGGTGTGAGTTGGACCATGCATCAGCAACACATATAATCCAAGTGACCTCATATATTGGCAAATTATAGAAATAGTATCCCTTGCTGCTGTTGTAGCGGAAAATTAAAGTAGTTGCTAGCTAGCGAGACTGAGGTGGTAATAATAACCCAACACTGCTGCATTAGTTGAACAAGTATTTTTTTAATATTCGCAAGGGTATTTATACCCCTGAACTGCATAGGCATATAGGATAAATCCCCCTTTTTCTATACTTAGTTATGTGATAATTATATGTATTTCTTAACTATTTAGCTCTGTTGAGGAATATATTTCAAAAGATATTTTGTAACTTTTTACTTTGGAGGCTTTAAACTAGCAGAAATTTGAAGCATACTTCACGATTGCCGTGTGATGTTTTTCTTCTTTATCCTTGGATCTGGCTGTCTTTAATGCTATAATGTCACTCATATCTTGTTTCACCGATATCTCCCAATTTAACTACCTATTGTGCACAGACATTTTACAAATAACCAATGTTCTTTTTTAAGTTTGCTGTGTTTGGTAAGCTTGTCGCATAAATTGTAATATATACTATACAAATTTCTGATTACATTAAGAGGGATGCGATGCCTAAATCAATTATGGTGATCCTATTTTCTTTTAGTTCGGATTTAATATGATAGTATTATATAGTTTATTATACTCTTTCTTTGCATGGTACAGAGTATATGATATGGGATTGTCCAGTTGTTTTGATAATCATTCTTTACTATTATAGGCCCGATGCGAGAACAATCTTATGGTTGAACTGGATATTACATCTCGGGAGGAATTTATTCCCATAGAAATAGTACATATTAAACTCTGGGAACATAAGTCCAACAAGCCGTCTAGAATGTAGAAGCCTAACCATGTTCTTTGTATAAGTTATAATACATTGCATTTGTTTTGCTACGATGTAACTTTTAGGACTATCTCAGGAGAAGAATCAAGAGGAAATAGAAGAGATAGGGGAGATAGTTCAAGACTCAATGGAAGAAGAAGTCGTATCCAGCATCAGTTCTGATGAGGTTGTTTCGACCGGACACAAGGCTTCCATACTAAATTATGACCTCAAACACCAGATGAGAACCAGAGATTTTGATTCATATCTAGTTTGATTTCTTGAATTGGCTTTTATAGACTAATTGTTTGGGCTGAAATGATCTTGTTAATGAATACGGTATAATTCGAGTTTTTTTGGATGGCTACACCTACAATACTTGAAATTGGTTATTTGTTATTAACATAGGTGTTGAGCTTCATTTTCTCAATCCATGTACATGAAAGTGATTTTCTTTGAGAAGTTGCATAGAAACCTCAATTCATTTTCAAAAATCTTGTAGCATCGTTGACCGATGCCCTTTAGTTAAGACATCACGAATCAATTGAGTTTGGACAGAGAAGAATTTGTTTTAATTTATCTATTTTTCTCTTGTGAATTATTAATATTCCTAGATAGAAAGGAATAATGATTACTTGAGCCACAGTGATATATATACTCTGTTTTGAGTCGAGATTTAACTAAGTGATTGATCATATAACCTTGCTTTATATGTTCCGATCCAACGCTGAAATGTCATATGATTCACCAATTTTACATAAATTAATAATTTTTCTATAGTAAATTAACTTCGACTGGTTGAATGATCAGTTTATTTGTTTATTTAAACAAGTACCGAGGGTTTGAATTGTCGCTTTGTACATATAATAAATAGTTGGCTTACAAAAAATTCTTAAATAAAATTTCGATTTGCAATGAATTAGTCTTTAGTTTAATGAGTTGAAAAAATCGTAAAAAAAATTCATAATGAATATATCAAAAAATTAACCTTAGTTGGCCAAAGTGGTGCACGAATTGCGAATCACACTTTTCACAACGCGTACCACTAACCAGCAAGTGCACTGGGTCGTCCAAGTAATACCTTACGTGAGTAAGGGTCGAATCCCACGGAGATTGTTGGTTTGAAGCAATCTATGGTTATCTTGTAAATCTTAGTCAGGAAGTCAATTATGTTTATCAATTGAATTGTGAGTAACCAGTAGAGCATAAATTAAAAATTACTTGTTGTGCAGTAATGGAGAATATGTTGGAGTTTTGGAGATGCTTTGTCTTCTGAATCTCTGCTTTCCTCTGTCTTCTTGTTCACGCACGCACGTCCCCCTATGGCAAGTTGTGTGTTGGTGGATCACCGTTGTCAATGGCTACCTTTCGTCCTCCCAGTGAAAACTACGCTCACGCGCTCTATCACAGCACGGCTAATCACCGGTTGGTTCTCGATCCGGTTGGAATAGGATTTACTATCCTTTTGCGTCTGTCACTAACGCCCAGCCTTCAAGAGTCTGAAGCTCGTCACAGTCATTCAATCCTTGAATCCTACTCGGAATACCACAGACAAGGTTTAGACTTTCCGGATTCTCATGAATGCTGCCATCAGTTCTAGCTTATACCACGGAGATTCTGATTAAGGAATCTAAGAGATAATCATTCAATCGTATATAGAACAGAGGTGGTTGTCAGGCACACGTTCATGATTTGAGGAAGGTGATGAGTGTCACAGCTCATCACCTCCATCACAGTTAAGCGCGAATGAACATCTTAGATAGGAACAAGCGTGTTTGAATGGAAAACAGAAATACTTGCATTAATTCATCGAGACACAGCAGAGCTCCTCACCCCCAACAATGGGGTTTAGAGACTCATACCGTCAGAGAATACAAAGTTTAGATCTGAAATGTCATGAGATCCAAAATAAGTCTCTAAAAGTTGTTTAAATACTAAACTAGTAGCCTAGGGTTACAAAATATGAGTGGACTATGATGGATGATGCAGAGATCCACTTCTGGGGCCCACTTGGTGTGCTGGGGCCCACTTGGTGTGTGCCGGGGCTGAGACTTTAAGCAATTCACGTGCGGAGGCCATTTGTGGAGTTGAACGCCAGTTTTTATGCCAGTTTGGGCGTTCAACTCCAGTTTTTGATCCTTTTCTGGCGCTGGACGCCAGAATTGGGTAGAGAACTGGCGTTGAACGCCAGTTTACGTCATCTATCCTTGTGAAAAGTATAGACTATTATATATTGCTGGAAAGCCCTGGATGTCTACTTTCCAACGCAATTGGAAGCATGCCATTTCGAGTTCTGTAGCTCCAGAAACTCCACTTTGAGTGCAGGGAGGTCAGAATCCAACAGCATCAGCAGTCCTTTTTCAGCCTGAATCAGATTTTTGCTCAGCTCCTTCAATTTCAGCCAGAAAAATACCTGAAATTACAGAAAAACACACAACTCACAGTAAAGTCCAGAAATATGAATTTTTCCTAAAAACTACTAGAAATAGACTAAAAACTAACTAAAACATACTCTAAACTATATGAAATTATCCCCAAAAAGCGTATAAAATATCCGCTCATCACAACACCAAACTTAAACTGTTGCTTGTCCTCAAGCAACTAGACAAATAAAATAGAAGACTAGTAGGTTGAGAAGCAATAATATCTCAGAGTTTTTTTTGCATGAAGCTCAGATTCTAATTAGATGAGCGGGACTAGTAGCTTTTTGCTTCCGAACAGTTTTGGCATCTCACTTTATCCATTGAAGCTCAGAGTGATTGGCATCTATAGGAACTTAGAATTCAGATAGTGTTATTGAGTATCCTATTTCAGTATGATGATTCTTGAACACAGCTATTTTATGAGTCTTGGCCGTGGCCCTAAGCACTTTGTTTTCCAGTATTACCACCGGATACATAAATGCCACAGACACTTAATTGGGTGAACCTTTTAGATTGTGACTCAGCTTTGCTAAAGTCCCCAATTAGAGGTGTCCAGAGTTCTTGAGCACACTCTTCTTTTTGCTGTGGACCTTGACTTTAACCGCTCAGTCTCAAGTTTTCACTTGACACCTTCACGCCACAAGCACATGGTTAGGGACAGCTTGATTTAGCCGCTTAGGCCAGGATTTTATTCCTTTTTGGCCCTCCTATCCACTGATGCTCAAAGCCTTGGGATCCTTTTTATTACCCTTGCCTTTTGGTTTTAAGGGCTTTGGCTTTTTGCTCTTGCCTTTTGGTTTTAAGAGCTTTGGCTTTTTCTGCTTGCTTTCTCTTTTTTTTTTCTTTCTTTTTTTTTTCTGCAAGCTTTGTTCTTTGCTGCTTTTTCTTGCTTCAAGAATCATTTTTATGATTTTTCAGATTCTCAATAACATGTCTCATGTTCATCATTCTTTCAAGAGCCAACATATTTAACAGTCTTAAACAACAAATTCAAAAGATATATGCACTATTCAAGCATTCATTCAGAAGACAGAAAGCATTGCCACCACATTTAACTAATTAGAATTTCTCTTATTAAAACTCGAAATTTTATTGCTTCTTATTCAAAAGATCTACTACTTTATTCATGTTTGCTGATGATGAGAAAAATAAACTATAGCTTAATTGGAGATAAAATCAAAATAGATACTAATTACTACTATATGACTCCTAAGGTAAAATTAAAATAAGAACAGTTATCACAGAGTTAAGGCTAAGATTAGAACTCAACAACCTTGAGGTTTGGGAAGTGGATGTTCCTCTAGTCTGTGAGGTGCTTGGTCCTTCAAGAGAGAATTTCTGGCGCTTCAGTTCCTTTAAATCACGCCCTTGCTCCTCTTGGAGTGGGTTGTTTTCCTTTAGGGGCCATGATCTTAGTGATCATGGATAAGCACACCAAACTTAGAGCTTTGCTTGTCCTCAAGCAAAAAAAAAAAAGAAGGAGATGGGTAGAAGGAGAGCTCCTCCCCACCATCCTGGCGTTTGAACGCCCAAACACTGCCTGTTTTGGGCGTTCAACGCCCAAATGCTGCTCTCCTGGGCGTTCAACGCCCAGTTGTTGCCCTTTTCTGGCGTTGAACGCCAGATAGCTATCCTTACTGGCGTTCAGCGCCCACTGGATGCCCATTTTGGGCGCTGAACACCCAAAATGGCCTTCACTAGCGTTTTCTTGCCAGTAACCTCCCTATCTCTGTTTTGTGTGTAGATTCCTTCTGTAACCCTGTAAACTTATGCAAATGATTCTTTACCTTAGTGTCAGTGAACTTTATATAAACAAATAAAAATAAAAATAGGGCAAAAATGCTTAGAGGATTGATGCCCCATGGCTGGGTTGCCTCCCAGCAAGCGCTTCTTTATTGTCTTTAGCTAGACCTTGCTGAGCTTTTAATCTAGCTTCAGCCTTGAGCATTCTTGCTCAATGTTGCCTTCAAGATAATGCTTGATTCTCTGTCCATTGACAATGAACTTCTTATCAGAATCAATATCTTGAAGCTCCACATAACCATATGGTGACACACTTGTAATCACGTATGGTCCCCTCCACCGGGATTTCAGTTTCCCGGGGAATAGTCTGAGTCTAGAGTTAAACAACAGAACCTTCTGTCCTGGTTCAAAGATTCTAGATGACAACTTTCTGTCATGCCATTTTTTTGATTTTTCTTTATAAAGCTTGGCATTTTCGAAAGCTGTGAATCTGAATTCCTCTAGCTCATTTAGCTGGAGCAATCGTTTTTCTCCTGCTAATTTGGCATCTAAGTTTAGGAATCTGGTTGCCCAGTAGGCCTTATGTTCCAGTTCCACGGGCAAGTGGCATGCCTTACCATACACGAGTTGGTATGGAGAGGTCCCTATAGGGGTCTTGAATGCTGTTCTGTAAGCCCACAGAGCATCATCCAAGCTCCTTGCCCAATCCTTTCTACGGGTATTTACTGTCCGTTCCAGGATTCTCTTTAATTCTCTGTTAGAGACTTCAGCTTGCCCATTGGTTTGTGGATGATATGGAGTGGCCACCTTGTGGCGAATTCCATACCGAACCATGGCAGAGTAAAGCTGTTTATTGCAGAAGTGAGTGCCCCCATCACTGATTAGTACTCTAGGGACACCAAATCTGCTAAAGATATGTTTCTGGAGGAACTTCAGCACTGTTTTAGTGTCATTGGTGGGTGTGGCAATAGCCTCAACCCATTTTGATACATAGTCAACTGCCACTAGAATATAAGTGTTTGAATATGATGGTGGAAAAGGTCCCATGAAGTCAATTCCCCATACGTCAAACAACTCAATTTCCAAGATTCCTTGTTGAGGCATGGCGTAACCATGAGGCAGATTGCCAGCTCTTTGGCAACTGTCACAATTACGTACAAACTCTCGGGAATCTTTATAGAGTGTGGGCCAATAGAAGCCACATTGGAGGACCTTGGTGGCAGTTCGCTCACCTCCGAAATGGCCTCCATATTGAGATCCGTGGCAATGCCACAGGATCCTCTGTGCTTCTTCTCTAGGCACACACCTACGGATAATTCCATCTGCACATCTCTTAAAGAGATAAGGTTCATCCCACAAGTAGTACTTTGCATCAGTAATTAATTTCTTCTTTTGTATCCTGTTATACTCCTTGGGTATGAACCTTGCAGCTTTATAGTTTGCAATATTGGCAAACCATGGTGCTTCCTGAATGGCGAATAAATGCTCATCAGGAAACGTCTAAGAGATCTCAAGAGAAGGGAGGGGCGTCCCTTCCACTGGCTCTATCCGGGACAGATGATCAGCCACTTGGTTCTCTGTCCCTTTTCTGTCTCTTATTTCTATATCAAACTCTTGCAGAAGCAATACCCATCTGATGAGCCTGGGTTTTGAATCCTGCTTTGTGAGTAGATATTTAAGAGCAGCATGGTCAGTATACACAATCACTTTTGATCCTACTAAGTATGATCTGAACTTGTCAATGGCGTAAACCACTGCAAGTAGTTCTTTTTCTGTGGTTGTGTAATTTTTCTGGGCATCATTTAGAACGCGACTGGCATAATAAATGACATGCAGAAGCTTGTCATGCCTCTGTCCTAATACTGCACCAATGGCATGATCACTGGCATCACACATTAACTCAAATGGCAATGTCCAGTCTGGTGCAGAAATGACTGGTGCTGTGACCAGCTTAGCTTTCAGCGTTTCAAACGCCTGCAGGCATGCTGTGTCAAACACAAATGGCGTGTCAGCAGCTAGCAGATTGCTTAGAGGTTTTGCGATTTTTGAAAAATCCTTTATAAACCTCCTATAGAATCCTGCATGCCCCAGAAAGCTTCTGATTGCCTTAACATTGGCAGGTGGTGGTAATTTTTCAATTACCTCTATTTTTGCTTGATCCACCTCTATTCCCTTGTTTGAGATTTTATGCCCAAGAACAATTCCTTCAGTCACTATGAAGTGACACTTTTCCCAGTTTAAAACTAGGTTGGTTTCTTGGCATCTTTTCAGAACAAGTTTCAGGTGATCAAGACAGGAGCTGAATGAGTCTCCATATACTGAGAAGTCATCCATGAAGACTTCCAGAAATTTTTCCACCATGTCAGAGAAAATAGAGAACATGCATCTCTGGAAGGTTGCAGGCGCATTACATAGCCCAAATGGCATCCTTCTATAAGCAAACACTCCAGATGGGCATGTGAATGCTGTTTTCTCTTGATCCTGGGGATCCACTGCAATCTGGTTATAGCCTGAATAGCCATCCAAAAAGCAGTAATAATCATGACCTGCTAGTCTTTCTAGCATCTGGTCTATGAATGGTAAAGGAAAATGATCCTTTCTGGTGGCTGTATTGAGCCTTCTGTAGTCAATACACATGCGCCACCCTGTAACTGTTCTTGTGGGAACCAGTTCATTTTTTTCATTATGAATCACTGTCATGCCTCCTTTTTTTGGGATGACTTGAACAGGACTCACCCAGGGGCTATCAGAAATAGGATAAATAATCCCAGCCTCTAGTAATTTGGTGACCTCTTTCTGCACCACTTCCTTCATGGCTGGATTTAGCCGCCTCTGTGGTTGAACCACTGGTTTGGCATTATCCTCCAATAGGATTTTGTGCATGCATCTAGCTGGGCTTATGCCCTTAAGGTTACCTATGGACCACCCAAGAGCTGTCTTGTGTGTCCTTAGCACTTGAATAAGTGCTTCCTCTTCCTGTGAATTTAAAGCAGAGCTTATGATCACTGGAAAAGTGTCACCTTCTCCCAGAAATGCATATTTCAAGGATGGTGGTAGTGGCTTGAGCTCGGGTTTAGGAGGTTTTTCCTCTTTCAGAAGAAAGTTCAGAGGCTCTTTCATGTCCCTGAATCCTCCAAATCAGGCTGAACATCTTTAAAGATGTCTTCCAGCTCTGATTCGAGACTCTCAGCCATGTTGATCTCTTCTACCAAAGAGTCAATGAGATCAACTTTCATGCAGTCTGTTGATGTGTCTGGATGCTGCATGGCTTTGACAGCGTTCAACTTGAACTCATCATCGTTGACTCTCAGGGTTATTTCCCCCTGTTGGACGTCAATGAGGGATCGTCCAGTTGCTAGGAAGGGTCTTCCTAGAATGAGAGTAGCACTCTTGTGCTCCTCCATTTCCAGCACAACAAAGTCAGTGGGAAAGGCGAATGGCCCAACTCTGACAATCATGTCCTCAATCACGCCTGATGGGTATTTAGTGGAACCATCAGCAAGTTGGAGACATATCCGGGTTGGTTTAACTTCTTCAGTTAAGCCAAGCTTCCTGATAGTGGATGCAGGTATTAGGTTGATGCTTGCCCCAAGATCGCATAAGGCTGTCTTGGTGCAATCACCTTCCAATATGCATGGTATCAGAAAACTCCCAGGGTCTTTAAGCTTTTCAGGAAAGCTTTTCAGAATGACTGCACTGCATTCTTCAGTGAGGAGAACTCTTTCTGTTTCTCTCCACTCCTTTTTATGACTCAAGATCTCTTTCATGAACTTGGCATAAGAAGGTATTTGCTCAAGTGCCTCTGCAAATGGAATCTTTATTTCAAGAGTCCTTAGATAATCTGCAAAGCGAGCAAATTGCTTATCCTGCTCCTCTTTCCGGAGTTTTTGAGGATAAGGTATCTTGGCTTTATATTCCTCAACCTTAGTGGTTAAAGAAGCCTTTTTAGAGGGGTTGTTATCAGCACTTGTGTGTGTCTGATCCCTCACTGGCAATTGAGTGCCAGAGTTAGCAGCTGGAGTGACGTTAAACGCCAGCTCACTGTCTGTTCCTGGCGCCTGAACGCCAGGAATGTGCCCATTTTGGGCGTTCAACGCTGGATTCTGCCCCATTTGGGCGTTCAACGCCAGATTCTTGCCCATTTCTGGCGTTGAACGCCAATCCTGCCTTGTTTCTGGCGCTGAACGCCAGTTTTGGGCATGGTCTGGGCGTTCAGCGCCAGCCTTCCACCCATTTTCTGGCGTTTTAGTGCCAGAATTATTTTTCCCTGGGCTCTTACTGTCCTCAGGTGAATCTTTGGTGGGTTGCTCATTTCTTGAATTTTTGATGCCTTGAGGTGGGGTATTTAATGTTCTCCCACTTCTTAATTGAACTGCTTGGCATTCTTCTGCTATTTGCCTTGATAGCTGCTGCTTTGTTTGCTTAAACTGTTCGTCCATATGTATATTAGCTATCCTTGTCTCCTGTAGCCTGTCCTTGAATTCAGCTAGCTGCTTTGTTAGAAAATCCAATTGCTGATTGAATTCAGCAGCTTGTTTTACAGTACTGAATTCAGCAGTTACTGTTTTAACCTCTTCATTCATGGAAGGGTTGCTGCTTAGATACAGATGCTGATTCCTGGCAACTGTATCAATGAGCTCTTGAGCCTCTTCAATTGTCTTTCTCATATGGATAGATCCACCAGCTGAGTAATCTAAAGACATCTGAGCTCCTTCTGCAAGCCCATAGTAGAAGATGTCTAACTGAACCCACTCTGAAAACATTTCAGAGGGGCATTTTCGTAGCATCTCTCTGTATCTCTCCCAGGCATCATAAAGAGATTCATTATCTCCTTGTTTAAAGCCTTGGATGTCCAGCCTTAGCTGTGTCATCCTTTTTGGAGGGAAATATTGATTCAGGAATTTTTCTGTCAGCTGTTTCCATGTCCTTATGCTGGCCTTAGGTTGGTTATTCAACCACCTCTTAGCTTGATCTTTTACAGCAAATGGAAACAGTAATAGTCTGTAGACATCCTGATCTATTTCTTTATCATGTACTGTGTCAGCAATTTGTAGAAATTGTGCCAGAAATTCTGTAGGTTCTTCCTGTGGAAGACCGGAATACTGGCAACTTTGCTGCACCATGATAATGAGCTGAGGATTCAACTCAAAGCTACTAACTCCAATGGAGGGTATGCATATGCTACTCCCATATGAAGCAGTAGAGGGGTTAGAATATGACCCCAGAGTCCTCCTGGACTGTTCATTTCCACTTATGTCCATGATGGATATATGGATATTACTTGGACTGATTTATCTTTTTATTTATTTTATTTTATAAGAAGTAAATACTTAAATAAAATAAAATAACTAAAAAGAATTTGAATTTTGAAATTAAATTTTTTTTCCGTAAAAAAATTAAAAATAATTAGTTAAAAAAAAAAGAAATTTTTGAAAAAGAGGGGAGATATTTTCGAAAATTAGAGAGAGAGAGAGTTAGTTGGGTAGTTTTGAAAAAGTTAAGAAACAAACAAAAAGTTAGTTAGTTAGTTGAAACAAATTTTTGAAAAGATAAGAAGTTAGGAAGTTAGAAAAGATATTTCGAAAAGATATTTTTGAATTTAGTGAGGAGAGAGAAAAACAATAAGATAGTACAAGATTTAAAATTTTTAGATCTAATGCTCCTTGTTTTTGAAAATTTTGGAGGGAAAACACCAAGGAACACCAAACTTAAAAATTTTAAGATCAAGACACAAGGAAAACTCAAGAACACTTTGAAGACTCACAAGAACACAAGAACATGAAGAAAGAACACCAAACTTAAAATTTTTAGAAAACCACCAAAATTTTCGAAAACCAAAGGGAATTCAACAAGAAAACACCAAACTTAAAGTTGGCACACAATTTAATAGAGAAAATATTATTTATGAAAAAGAAGGTTTTGAAAAGAGTATAAAAGATTCTAACCCAATTACCAAGAACACAGATTAATGCTCTAGCCAAATGAGTTATGGAATTTTCGAAAATTTTAAGAAAGATTATTTTTGAAAACACCAAACTTAAAGTTTGGCACAGGATTTAATAGAGAAATTATTTTTGAAAAAGGTTTTTTAAAAAAAAATATGATAGCCAATTACCATGAACATAAACACCACGTTCTAAATAACTGAGCTATAAATTTAAAGTGTTTTAACAAGGGATAAATACTAAAAGACTCTAAACCAAAAAAGGGAATTTTTTTTCCTAATCTAAGCAACAAAATAATCCGTCAGTTGTTCAAACACGAACAATCCCCGGCAACGGCGCCAAAAACTTGGTGCACGAATTGCGAATCACACTTTTCACAACGCGTACCACTAACCAGCAAGTGCACTGGGTCGTCCAAGTAATACCTTACGTGAGTAAGGGTCGAATCCCACGGAGATTGTTGGTTTGAAGCAATCTATGGTTATCTTGTAAATCTTAGTCAGGAAGTCAATTATGTTTATCAATTGAATTGTGAGTAACCAGTAGAGCATAAATTAAAAATTACTTGTTGTGCAGTAATGGAGAATATGTTAGAGTTTTGGAGATGCTTTGTCTTCTGAATCTCTGCTTTCCTCTGTCTTCTTGTTCACGCACGCACGTCCCCCTATGGCAAGCTGTGTGTTGGTGGATCACCGTTGTCAATGGCTACCTTCCGTCCTCCCAGTGAAAACTACGCTCACGCGCTCTGTCACAGCACGGCTAATCACCGGTTGGTTCTCGATCCGGTTGGAATAGGATTTACTATCCTTTTGCGTCTGTCACTAACGCCCAGCCTTCAAGAGTCTGAAGCTCGTCACAGTCATTCAATCCTTGAATCCTACTCGGAATACCACAGACAAGGTTTAGACTTTCCGGATTCTCATGAATGCTGCCATCAGTTCTAGCTTATACCACGGAGATTCTGATTAAGGAATCTAAGAGATACTCATTCAATCGTATATAGAACAGAGGTGGTTGTCAGGCACACGTTCATGATTTGAGGAAGGTGATGAGTGTCACAGCTCATCACCTCCATCACAGTTAAGCGCGAATGAACATCTTAGATAGGAACAAGCGTGTTTGAATGGAAAACAGAAATACTTGCATTAATTCATCGAGACACAGCAGAGCTCCTCACCCCCAACAATGGGGTTTAGAGACTCATACCGTCAGAGAATACAAAGTTTAGATCTGAAATGTCATGAGATCCAAAATAAGTCTCTAAAAGTTGTTTAAATACTAAACTAGTAGCCTAGGGTTACAAAATATGAGTGGACTATGATGGATGATGCAAAGATCCACTTCTGGGGCCCACTTGGTGTGCTGGGGCCCACTTGGTGTGTGCCGGGGCTGAGACTTTAAGCAATTCACGTGCGGAGGCCATTTGTGGAGTTGAACGCCAGTTTTTGATCCTTTTCTGGCGTTGGACGCCAGAATTGGGTAGAGAACTGGAGTTGAACGCCAGTTTACGTCGTCTATCCTTGTGAAAAGTATAGACTATTATATATTGCTGGAAAGCCCTGGATGTCTACTTTCCAACGCAATTGGAAGCATGCCATTTCGAGTTCTGTAGCTCCAGAAAATCCACTTTGAGTGCAGAGAGGTCAGAATCCAACAACATCAGCAGTCCTTTTTCAGCCTGAATCAGATTTTTGCTCGGCTCCTTCAATTTCAGCCAGAAAAATACCTGAAATTACAGAAAAATACACAACTCATAGTAAAGTCCAGAAATATGAATTTTTCCTAAAAACTACTAGAAATAGACTAAAAACTAACTAAAACATACTCTAAACTATATGAAATTATCCCCAAAAAGCGTATAAAATATCCGCTCATCACAAAGCTAATACCAATAAACTATAGATTAGATTTTAGGCAAACCAATCACTCCCAAAAATCCATTAAATAAATGAAAGATGCAAGGAAGGGTCTTACTTGCATTATTTTCAAATATATTTAGAAGATAATACAAAATAAAATAAAATTAACATAAATTATTTCATTATATAATCAATTTTTTTATTTTGTAATTTTTAAATATTGTTAGAATATATAATATTATAATTTTAAATTTATTCTGGATGAGATTTGTAAACAAATTTGAAAAATTATGTAATTTTTATTTGTTATTATAAAAACTTAAATTATTAGTATTATTATTAGTTTGGTCTAGTTCAGATTATGATTTCTTTGTGTTTATCTAGATTGATTTAGTGTTGTTACCATCAATGTGATTAATATTATTATTTAAATTAGTCAAGGCCCACACCACTATCTAATGAAGAGGTAAAATTAACTAATTAAGTAATTATACTCCCTCACTTCTCTCAAAACGCACATACACACCCACTCTTCCCTGCTGAATCCTTATTTTCGAAACATACACAATCTTGTCGTGGAAAGTCGTCTTCTCCTTGTCACCGCTGAGCATCGTGCTCTGAATTGTTGTGTCCTTGGCTCCCTCATCATCGTCAGTCAAGTTCCTGTCCACACCGTCGTCATGCTCGACGTTGAGGTATAAAGTTTTCGTCTTTCGTGCTAATCCTTATCTTTCTCTTATTGCTTCGGTTTCTAATTTGTAACCTATCGAGAGTGAATGAGTGCACTTTATATCATTGTTATTAGGAACAAATCACATTAGGTTACATACATAGGTCACAGGTTTTACTTTTTTGAATTGCTGACCATATCTAATCACATGCACTCTTTCTTGCATTTTTAATTTAATCACTTTATCTTTAAATCCAATTCTATGGGGGTATGGACAATAATAGCTAAGAATCGATGGGGTTGGGATTGGGGGGGGGAGGTTGCATGTTCATATCTTCTTTGTAACTAGAAAAAAAAGATTAAAAAATATGGCCTCTCATTTATTTAATTAATTTTGGATTTAATTTTTCACAAAGGATAATGATGGCTGTTAACTTTAAGCATAGTTTTTTAATTAAAAATATCTGAAATGTTTACACCTGTGAGGAATAAGAATATTAATAATGGTAATTAATAATCTAAGGAATTAGATGTTGATCAATCAAATAAAGAATTAGTCAAAACTAATAATTTGTATATGCACCGTCAAATAATGTTCATTATTGTCATAGAATGTCCTATTCTCTTTATTAGTTTCCTCCTCTATATACATGTTTGCCTTTGGCCTTTGTTTTTCTAATTTATATGTAGTTAGATCATTTGGAAAAATAGGTTCTATTTATATAATTAATCTATGCACATATATATAATGTTAATTACTATCATGTGACCTAGTTATAATATGAGTAATTCTATTAGCCTAAGACACAGTAATTTTATTAATAGCCTGTACATGTATATAATGTTAATTAAAATTCACTGATTAAGTAAGGGAATATAATACAACACAAAAGGTGAAGGAGAATAAGCAGTTATTTGTTTGTTAGTTATTCTAGTAGTCTAAGATTAATTATGTTTTTTGGCATGTTACATGTGTTTATACTAGGATTTTAAGATGCCCAAGAAAGCTCGCTACACAAAAAGAACAAGAGTGCAAATACCATGTCAGCATCCTCCAATTGCACCTCATGCATCTTTACCACCCACTAACGATAACTGGCTCATTCCCTCGTCCCGCCCCCTCTCCCCTAATGGTGGTGTCTCTGCAGCGGCTCCTCTCCGACCCTTTCGTCTGCCCCAGAGCGAACCAAGACCTGAGACACAGACCGCTAACGATGTACAAATGACGGAACTGTGCATGAAGACATGGACCTGGAGGCGAACGAGGTAGATTCGTTTGACGAACACATTGACAGGATATTTGCTGCTTCTGATGCTAAAAAGTGCAAAAGACGCAAGACTACTGAGTTTTGGGATGTTGATCTTATTAGTAACAAGTGTTTAACCATATGACTTTTTAATTAATTTGCTAATGATATTGTATGTTTCTCACATGTTGGGCACAACGGATACATTAATAAGATTTTATTTTTTATAAATCCTGATGGAATAATCAAGTAAGCAAAGATGAGTGTGAGGGAGGCTATGGATCGGCCTCTTAATGGTAGCAAGATCATACTGAGGTTCAACGAGGAACTGTAAGTAATCAGAGATGGAGCCAGCCTGTTGAGTGGCATTCTTTGAGTGTTGGGTTCTGATTACAGCAAGTTTTCTATCTGTGAAAAAAGTTGGGCAAAGGTGCTAGGCAAAGACAGGGTATATGATGATTGCATAAAGGTAATGACTTTTGGCAATGTTTAATCATATCAAACCTTTCAACTTACAATTACTTACAACTTGACATTATCGTCGCAGAAGATGTTCCACTTTCATGAAGATAGCGGTGGTAGAATTAAGAAAATATTTTTGCAACAAATGGGGAGGTCCTAGAAGGATACAAGGGATAGCTTGTATGACATGCATTACAAACCAACAAGGACACCTGAGCAAAATCTTGAGAACTGTCCAGCGGGAATTCCTAAAGAGCATTGGAGGTGGTTCCTTGATTATCGCAATGATCCTGCAACAAAGGTAACCCATTTTTTAAGTAGCCCTTGTCTTTAATCCACCTAGGGTCTAGATAAATGCATATAATAACAACTAATTTTCAGTCTTAAAGATTACTTTATTGTATTCAAGCTTATTTGGAGTCATATATATTATTTTTCAAAGAAAAAGAAAAAGAACGTATATATAAATAATACACCAAAGTAAAAGAGAAATATAATAACATTTAACTATTTATGGTACACTCGTATGTGTAAGTTCTGTGTCTAACCAATCTTACTGTTGATGACATAATAGGCAAAGTGCAGGCAAAATGCAATGAATCAAAAGAAGCAACTTTATACTCACACTGGCAGTTCTAAAAGCTTGGCTAAGGCAAGAAAAAAAGAGGTAGTATAGATTTGAATTCAAGTATAGGTGCCTATCATTGTTTTGAATAATTCTCTTTTTTTAAGCAAATCATTCTTGAGTTTTCAGTTATAAGGAATTGACAAATGATGTTGACTTCCAAAAAAGTAATGCTGGAAGTATTAAAATAATTTTACTATTTAAGTATAATCAATTACTTAATCCTTGAAAAATATATGGAGCAATCATTAGATACTTAATCGATTGAGGTAAAATAAATTGGTTGGTATGTAGTTTGGGTTTATTTATAGAGTAAAACAAGAAAAAATTTATTGGAGAAAATTAAAGAAGTGAAATTTATGGTATAAACTGTATTGTCACAATCACAAAAATAAGGGAGGAGAGTTGGTAGGAGAGAAGTATGGATCCTAAAGCACAAACGACGTGATGGAACCTATATACACGAAGAAACTCAGAGGATTGGTGTAAGTACACTTAATAATTTATGTTGTAACATGTTGGGTTTAATTATTAAAATGTCTTGAGTATGCTATATTCCTAGTGTGATTGTGTATGCTTATTTACGTCTGCAGGAAAAAATATCTAAGATTGAGTAGCTGGATGAAACTATGAGAATATTGTCTGAAAATAATTCACTTGCCCAAGCTCTCGGTAAAGAGCACTCGGGTAGAGTTCTTGGCATAGGTTTTGGGCTGACACTAAGTCAACTCTTCCGTCCGAGTTCGCAGCCACCGATGGCTAGAGCTCAAACAGAAGAGGCCCAAAGGATACTGTTTGAACTACAGGTGGAGGTGACGGCCAAGAAATTTAGAAGGCAGTGGAGGATGAAGTAGTAGCAGAAAAATTGAAAAGGAAGGCAATGGAAGATGAAGTAGCAACAGAGAAAACGAAGAGGCAGACAATAGAGAGTGTGCTGGCTTATTTGATCCAACAACAAGGTGGGGAGTTGCCACCAGACATCGCTACACGGATGAATTCTTTGGATGGACATGGCGGGAAATAGAAATTAGGATATATGTGATAGATTATTTTTCAATATATGTTTTGTTTATGTTAACTATGCAGCATTAATTATTAGCCAAATACTTTACTTTTTTGGATGACTATTAAAATACTTTATTGATATTAAAATAAATATATTAATTTGTTTCGTAGTTAAATATTCATGGGTTCTTGCCTGCAATATAGAATTTTAGAGAAGAACGATAAGATTTTTAAAATAAAAAAATACTCCATAAAAAAATATCCTCAGGTTAATAAAATAAATCAAATTAAAATATTAGATTTATAAAAAAAATGGGCACTATAATTAGCGACGGTTTAAAACCTCCGCAAATAAAAATCATATAAAACATAGGGAGCAAATCACGGCGGTTTAAGAACGTCGCAAATAAAATGGTTAAATCCCTCTTAGTGATATAGCGGCAGTTTAAACTAACCGACGCAAAATAACTGATTTGCTGCGGTTATGCTAGCGGTTGCTGGAAACCGTCGCAGAATGTAATCCCCCCGCCCTTATGCGCTGCGATTACCGTTTCGCTGTCGTCATGTTGCAAATCGGCAATTAAACCGCCGCTATCCTCCGTTCGTCTTGTAGTGATAGCCTTAGATCAAAATTTTGCTAGAACTCACAATTGAGCCTCCTTTCAAGATTTCTTCAAAAGCCAAACCAAAAATACAAAATTGAATAGAAAAAAGAACTGGGTGAGAAATTTCGAATTTCTTACTACTTTGTTCAAAAAAGTTAGACTTTTTTTAGGCTTCTTACTACTTTGTTCGAGACAAATGCGTGACCACAAACAACTCATCAATCAGAGCTCCGCATTAAAAGTTATAAGCAAAAGAAGTAGATGAATAATGTTTCCAAAGGTTTCTCTTCCTCACCTGCCCTTCTCCCTTGTGCTGATTGTATTTTGTTGTTGATGAAATGAAAAGTATGGTTGAAGTGAATATGAGTGTGGGGTGTTAATGAGTAGGCCTTAGGCTCAAGTGAGGCCCAATTCACTTGTTTTAGCCTATTGGCCTGATTTTAGACCAAAATATTTAAAAGGTTTAATTACTCTGTTGGTCCCTATAGTTTCACCAAATTTTTGATTAGGTCCTTATACTTTTTTTCCTTTCAATTGGGTCCCTATACTACTTTTAATTTTGTAATCACGTCATTTTCATGTTAAAAATGATAAAATTAACATAATATTTTTACCAAAATACATGCGATCAAAGATTTAATTAAGTTTTTAATTATAAATACCTTCAATTTGCGAAGAAATATTCAGTTAACTCTAATAATTTTTATACTAGAAAGGACTTAATTACAAAATTAAAGCAGTGTAAGGACCCAATTGAAAGAAAAAAAAGTATAGGGACCTAATTAAAAATTTGGTGAAACTACAGAGACCAATAGAGTAATTAAACCTATTTAAAATTAGTATTTTAAATCGTATTTTAAATATTTTTTATTTTTGCAAATTATAATTATAATTTTTTAATTCATTAGACTCCTAATTAATTTATTAATTAACTGAAATTTATACTAAATTAATAAACATTTAAGAAGATACATAACAATTATGAGTATAAAATATTAGACAATAGATATGAAATAAAACTCATACATACTTATCACATCTCTTTTATTGAGATACAAAAAGTACCTTTTACAAGTATAAAATTGATTAATGGTATTAATGTCATAATCGTTTGATCATTATGTTAGTAATAATAGTCATAAAATTCGTCGATTACAAATTTAAAACTAAACAAATAAAATCAAATTATAACTTATTATATACAATAAAAATTGAGTTATAATTCAGCATATCATAATTAATCAAGGTTCGTTGGTTCAATACTCATTTTAGTTCCATCGGATTAACTCTCTCATTTAATTGGGTTGAAATAATTTTCAATTTAGTTATATTGATAATTTTTAATCTTTAGTATATTTGATTATTTTATTATAATAAATTTAAAAATAAAATATATTTTTTGTCTTTGAAGTATATTAAAAATTTAAAAATATCTTTAAGTTCTATTTTATTTTAATTTTGTCCAAAAAATTTTCAAATTGCATCAGATATACTTCTGACGACTAATTGTTTAAAAAATTTAGGATCAATTTAACAATAATTTTACAAAAACAACATTTAAAACAAGCAAACCAAACATAGTTATCATATATTATTACTGGATTGGTCCTAAATTTTCTAAAAATTTACCTATCAGGGATATATTTGATACAAATCAAAATTTAAAATTTTCAAAAACAAAATTAAAATAAAATAAAATTTAAAAATATTTTTAAAATTTTTGACAAACTTTAAAAACAAAAAATAGATATAAATATATAATAACTTATTTGATTTTTTTTTAATGCAAGTAACATTTTAATTAACTTTCTTACTACTTACCATCATACAACATAATGATTTCGTTTGCATGAACAAACCTCTTCTTTGTACTATTAGCATATTAATCCAATATCATCTAAATTAACTCTTCTCTTATAGTAAGTAACTATGACTCAAATAATATAATTTTTTTTCTCAAATAGAAATTTTAAATTTGAATCTCATTCCTAACTAAAAAAAAAAAAAAAAACTGCAACAATGATTGCAACAAATTGAGTTGTAAACTTGCAATTGGATAAAGTGGGTTTTGTATATTAAGATCTACTAGATACTATATTGTTTGGTAAATGCATTTCATTTAATTACGTTTGTCTCTTTCTTTAATTTTGAGAGACTTAATTTGAACAGGCAACTTTGGAACATTTTGGTTTAGTACATATATAGGTTACCAAATTAAATTTTAACTAAAAAAAATTAGCTCATCAATATCATATATCAGTTTTATATTATTATTTTGTAAATAAAAAATTCCAAGTAGATTTTTCTAAAATAAAAATCATATTGAGAATATTTTAAAAAGGTATTGATGACCTTAAACATATTCAATTTTATCCTAACATTTTAACATTTTTAATTATATGTTTGGACATTAATAATATATGATTTGATAATATTGTTATCTCAGCAATTTCATTAACGGTGTTTAGTCTAAAACATATAATTAAAACATATTTAAAATGATAAAAATAAAATTACAACAAATTAAATATTAGAGATATTTTTAATTTGTTTTAAAAAATTTAAGGATAAAAACATATTAAAAAGGTAATATTATTTACTTTTCTATACTTGCTTTGTGAAAGAGAAAACAGAACAGGGGCATGAACAAATAAAGGAACAAGGTCCGATTAATAATTGAGGGGAAGGTTACAAAATATGAGCAATTATATGGTAGGTACCTCAATAAGTCAATATAGGTTTTGAAAGATGGATTCTAGCTATGATGATCCATTTTGTCCCAAAAACAAAAAATGTTTTCTTAAATATTGTAAATTCTAGAATACATATGATGGGAGAATATATTGATAATATATTCATATAAAATTACATAAAATTTCATAGAAAACATCATGATTTTGAGAACCGATTTGGTTAATCGAAAATCAACAATAAGATCGATTTGGTTCAAAATAAAAAATTGCTATAAAAAATCAGCTAAAAAACTAAAAAATTGATTAAAAAACTGGTTAATTCCTCAAATTAGTACGATTTTTTAGATTTAAAATAATAAAAAAATTTAACTTCTAACTCTATTAATTCGATCACCAATTTAATATTCAAAAGCTTAAAAAATTATACAATTTTATTTATTTATTTGCACGCGATTTGGCATTGCTCTTTGGTATTGAGAATTGAGAAAAGGGTCAAAAAGTTCCTAATGTGACGGCCTTCTGCTATGGTGCGAGGGAATAAATTAAAGTTAAATAAGCTCCCCATACCCTTTCTTATTCTTATTCTTATATCTCGGTTAAAAATCGGTGTATTTGATTAGATATTTAAATAGATTAACTTTAGAATTGGAATCAGATATGAAGGTGATATGACCAGTAAGCATCGGTTACAAGTTATAGCTCAGTAATGTCTGAAATTCGATCATAACCGACGATTTCATAATGACCATAAACAACCATTAATCAATAACGTCAGATTTACAATTAATCCTCCTCTTGGGCGTTACAACCTAAGGAAAACGGCCGACTATTTTTCACTAATATAAAGCAGACAAGGAAAGCTAACAAAGGTATGAGATATCTTTCCAAAAACAAGATATATTATCCACTTTATACTAACTTGAGCGTCGGAGTGCCTTTGCAGGTATCCACCCTCGCCGTTCATCCATCGCCGACGTATATTTTGATCTACTCTGGAAGTTCACCGACCTTGTCAGGGGACGAGCTATATCTCGGAGTAATCAGGCAAGAACATTTGGCGCCCACCGTGGGGCTGAACAACTTTGAAATATCATTCACAAAGGTCCCAAAACACCCTTAAAATACATTCATGGCTGATGCTCCTCCTCCTACCCCATCCGAGCTCCTACGGATGGTGACCGAACTTCAACAAGCAAATCAACAAATGGCGGAGGAAAATCGAAGAATGCAAGATCAACTTGCGCAATTAGTTAATGCTCGGCTAGAGCACAACAATGATCATCATAACCGAGAGGAAAATCATGAGCGTCAATCAATGCCGACCCATGTTTCTGAAACACCTCAGCGTGAGGAAGAAGATGCCCAACCAGAAGTTGAGGAAGAGGAGCACGACAACTCTGCTGGCCCATTCACGGCCGACATAATGAATTTTCAACTCCCCAGACAGTTCACCCTGCCAACGACCTTAACCCCATATGATGGGTTAGGAGACCCGAAGCAGCATATTAAAAAATTCCGATCTATTATGATCGTTAACGGTGCATCCGACCCTATTTTATGTCGTTATTTTCCGTCCTTTTTTAGATGGTCCTGCACTTGACTAGTTTTGCTCTTTGCCTGCAGATTCAATATCGCATTTCCAGGAATTGGCCAAACAATTCGAAGATCACTTTGCAGCATCAGCAATATACCTGCATGATTCCGACTACCTGACGACCATTAAACAAGGCCCACAAGAAAGCCTGAAGGATTATATTACTCGTTTTACAAAGGTCGCCATGAGAATCTCCGATCTTCATCCTGAAGTCCACCTCCACGCTATTAAAAGCGGCCTTCGTCCCGGCAAATTCCAGGAGACCATTGCTGTGACTAAACCGAAAACCCTGGCAGAATTTTGTGAAAAAGCCAAGGGACAGATAGATGTCGAAGAACTTCGACAAGCCCGAAAGGCAGAGAAGTCAGCTATTATCAAAGACGATGACAAACCCCGGGATAGCAAGAAACCTTTTAAGCCCGTTCCCCGTTACGAGTCATACACACAGTTCAACACGAAGAGGGATGACATTATCAAAAAAATACTCAACTCCAAATTAATCAAGCCTCCTCGTAAAGCTGGCACTTACCCATAATCCAAAACTGTCGATAAATCCAAATATTGCACCTTTCATCAGAAACACGGGCACACCACCGATGAATGTGTAATTGCTAAGGATCTCCTCGAACGCCTCGCAAGACAAGGTCACCTCGACAAATTTATTGCAGGGCACATGCAAAAGAAAATAACCTCGGCTTCCGACCCATCAGCAGCAACCCCATCATCAAAGGAGAAAGATAAAGCACCAGCCCAACCCAGAGGAATTATAAATTGTATTTCGGGAGGATATGCTGGAGGTGGAAATACAAGCTCGGCCCGAAAAAGAGCCTATAGGGCCATGTTGGCAGTAACAGATGCCCCTAAAGCTCCTCAGCCGATTCAGGACGTCCCAGAAGTGACTTTCCGTTCAACCGACTTTAATCGTACAGATGCTAATTATGACGATCCAGTGGTAATTTCCGTTCAGTTGGGGGACCTAATAGTTCGCAAGGTGCTTCTCGATCCTGGAAGTAGTGCCGATGTGTTATTTTTTACCACCTTTGAAAAGATGAAACTAAGCAGCAACATTTTGCAACCATACCATGGAAACTTGGTCGGATTTTCAGGGGAGCGAGTCCCTGTTTTGGGTTCCGTGTGGTTACAAACCACACTCGGTGAGCAACCATTATTTAAGACACAAGACATTCAATATCTTGTTGTCGACTGCTTTAGTCCGTATAATCTTATCTTAGGTAGACCATTTTTAAATAGATTTGCAGCAATTATGTCTACAGTTCACCTTTGTGTTAAGTTTCCTGTACAGGGTAATACAGTGGCCACCATATACGGTGACCTCCATGAAGCTCGGCAATGCTATAACATAAGCTTGAAGCCCATCAAAAAGAGTCACATGGCGCAGGTCAACTCCATACAACCAGACCAGCCGAGATTGACAGAAATAGATCCACGAGCCGACTTTGAAGATCGGCCTATGCCAAATGAGGACTTAATGAAGGTCCCCCTAACTGAGGATCCCATGAAATTCACTTTTGTAGTAACGACGATCAATACTGAGGAAAAAGACTCCCTCATACGGTTCTTACGTGAGAATGCCGACTTATTTGCTTGGACTCCTGCCGATATGCCCGGAATAGATCCATCCGTCATTATGCACAAATTGGCAATTAATCCAGAAGCTTGGCCAATCTCACAAAAGAAAAGAAATCTCGGCGCCGAGAAACGCCTTGCATCCCTTGCGGAGGTCAAAAAGCTCATTACTGCTAACTTCATCCGAAAAATCAGGTTCACAACATGGCTCGCCAACGTTGTTATGGTAAAAAATAGTAACGGTAAGTGGCGCATGTGCGTCGATTTCACTGACTTAAATAAGGCACGCCCTAAAGATGCTTATCCTTTACCTTGCATTGACACTTTAGTTGACAATTCTTGCGGTTATGGTTCATTAAGTTTTATGGACGCATATTCTGGCTATAACCAGATCCTCATGCATCCATCTGACCAAGAGAAAACTGCCTTCATAACTGAATATGGTAATTATTGCTATAATGTTATGCCTTTTGGTTTAAAGAATGCATGTGCGACATATCAGCGATTAATGAATAAGATCTTCGAGAACCAAATAGGTCGGAACATCGAAGTTTATGTGGATGACATGGTCGCCAAAACCATGGTCGGCAGCTCTCATATCAACGACCTAGCCGAAATTTTTGGGCAAATCCGACGATATAATATGAGACTGAATCCTGAAAAGTGCGCTTTTGGGGTTCGCGGAGGAAAATTCCTCGGATTCATCCTCACCAGCTGAGGAATAGAAGCAAATCCCGAAAAATGTCAGGCAATACTTGATATGAAAAATCCAAGAACAGTAAAAGAGGTTCAGAGACTAACGGGACGGCTCGCGGCTTTATCAAGATTTCTACCCTGTTTGGCATTAAAATCTTTTAACTTTTTCCAATGTTTAAAGAAGAACACAAAACGTTTTGAATGGACTGAAAGTTGTGAAACTGCATTTCAAAATCTAAAATAATTCCTTTCAAAACCACCTGTTTTACAAAAACCAAAGATCAATGAGCCATTATACATATACTTGTCTATTACTGATGTGGCAATCAGTTCTGTCCTTGTAACAGAAACAGAGATAGGTCAACAGCCGATATATTTTGTGAGCAAGTCACTGCAAGGCGCCGAGCTTCGATACCCTAGATTGGAAAAGCTCGCACTGGCCTTGGTCTTCTCGTCGAGACGACTTCGACCTTACTTCCAGGGCCACACTATCATCGTCAGAACTGAGCAGCCTCTCTGACAAGTCCTCTCAAAACCAGAATTAGCAGGCAGACTTATCAAATGGGCCATTGAACTGTCAAAATTTGATATTCAATACCAACCAAGAGGATCCGTCAAGTCCCAATACTTAGCCGATTTTGTGGCGGAGCTCACCCAGCCATGTCTGGACGACGAAAGCTCAGATTGGACCTTGTTTGTGGATGGAGCTTCAAACCCCCAAGGGTCGGGGGCGGGAATATTGTTAGAAAGTCCGGACGGCATTATACTCGAGCATTCTCTCAGTTTCTCCTTTAAAGCAAGCAATAACCAGGCTGAATACGAAGCCCTAGTCGCTGGGCTCAGGTTAGCCGTTGATTTGCATATTACCAGCTTAAAGGTCTATTGTGATTCTTTGTTAATAGTCGAACAAGTGAATCAAGTCTTTCAAACTAAAGACCAAGTTTTGTTGAAATATTTAGAAATTGTTCAGCAATTGGTAAATTGTTTTCAAAAAATAGAAATTTGCCACATTCTAAGAGACCAATATCATAGGGCTGACATTCTATCAAAATTAGCCACTACACAATCACACACAGCAACATTACTGCAGTCGACTTTAGACAAGCCGAGTATATATATCATTAGCACCTTAAACTCTTTTAATGAGACAAGTTGGCAATTACCTTACATACAGTACCTAAAGGAAGGCTCTCTTCCGAAAGAGATCTCAGATAAGAAAAGATTCCGACGACAAGCTTCTTTCTTCACATTAATGAATAACGTTCTATATAGGCGGGGATACTCCCGACCACTTTTGAAATGTTTGGACAGGAATGAGGCCGATCTTGTGTTAGCCGAGGCGCATGAAGGAATATGCGGGATACACTCGGGGGCAAGGAGCCTACCACAGAAAATACTTCGAGCTGGCTTTTACTGGCCGAGTCTGTGGGAGGATAGCAGAAAGAAGGTCAGAACTTGTGATCAATGTCAAAAACACGCACCGATCATTAACATTCCAGCCGAGCATCTTCACCAGTCTGCAGTAAGTTGGCCATTTAACCAGTGGGGGATTGACATCCTCGGCCCGTTTCCCACTGCGCCTGGGCAGATGAAGTATTTGGTAGTTGCTATTGATTACTTCAGCAAGTGGATTGAAGCACAACCCCTGGCGATAATCACATCCTCCCAGATGATATCCTTTGTTTAGAAATACATCATATGCCGATATGGAATTCCTCGACATATTGTCACAGACAATGGTCGGCAGTTTACCGATCATAATTTTAAAGATTTTTTGTAGAAACTGAGAATAAACCAGCACTTCTCATCTGTGGAACACCCACAATCTAACGGCTTAGCTGAAGCCACTAATAAGGTCATCTTACACGCTTTAAGGAAAAAGCTCGACAACGCCAAGGGGCTCTGGGCCGAGTTAATTCCAGAAGTATTATGGTCATACAACACTACAGTGCATACATCAACTAAAGAGACCCCATTCCGCTTGGTATATGGATCCGAGGCTATGATTCCCCTGGAGGTTTCACAACAATCCTTACAAACGCTAGCAGAGAACCATGATCAAGCTCGCCAAGCAGAGCTCGACTTAATAGAAGAAATCAGGAATACAGCAGCCATTCGCCACCGAGCTCTACAACAACAACTCGGACGAAGACATGCCAAACGCGTTCAACCAAGATCCTTCAACATTGGAGATCTAGTGTTAAGAAAAACTGAAGAAGCTCGCCGACCATCTTTGATACGGAAATAAAAGATAAATAAGAAAATAAGGATTCAAACTGAATAAAAGATACATTGAAATTAAAATAGAAACAAAAAGGATAAGTTGAAATTGAGTACAAAGAGAATCACTCTACTTTCTACCCAATTTCTTGACGCAACAAGAAAGGGACTCCTCAACCTAACTTGTCAACGCCATAATTTGGGAATTGAACCGAAGGGACTCCTCAACCTTCTACCCAATTCCCCGATGCAACAAGAGAGGGACTCCTCAACCTCACTTGTCCACACCATGGTTTCATCACGAAACCAAAAAGGGGTTTTGAAACTTCTAAAAATTCTATACTATGACTACAATAGCTAAGGAGGTATTTATAACCTCTTATTAGGTTAAAACAAAGAAAACCCTAAAGCCCATAAACATAAGGCCCAATCTAGTAATTAAATAAACAAAATAAAAATACATTAAATAAAATATTCTAAAAATATAAACTAAAATATCTTCTAAATAACTCTTGAACTCTTCATATCACGAACATTTGAAGCACGTATCATTCTCCTCCTCTTCAAAAAGATTCATCCTCGAATCTTGTAGGTGGAAAAAAAAGCAATATATGAAAATGACAATAATAATAAAGAAGATAATTTCTTTTTTTTTTTTGGTTTTTTTTTCTTCTTTTTTTGTTTTTTTTTTCACTTTATGCTTCTTTTTTTTTTTACAATAATGAAACGCAAACGAAAACAAGAACACAAGAACAAAAAGAAAGATGCGACAACACTGGACTCTTTTTTTTATGATAAAAGAAGAACAAATATAGATTAATAAGAATTAATCTAATACCTGAGCTCTGATACCAAATGATACGGAAATAAAAGATAAATAAGAAAATAAGGATTCAAACTGAATAAAAAGATACATTGAAATTAAAATAGAAACAAAAAGATAAGTTGAAATTGAGTACAAAGAGAATCACTCTACTTTCTACCCAATTTCTTGACGCAACAAGAAAGGGACTCCTCAACCTAACTTGTCAACGCCATAGTTTGGGAATTGAATTGAAGGGACTCCTCAACCTTCTACTCAATTCCCCGATGCAACAAGAGAGGGACTCCTCAACCTCAATTGTCCACACCATGGTTTCATCACGAAACCAAAAAGGGGTTTTGAAACCTCTAAAAAATTCTATTCTACGACTACAATAGCTAAGGAGGTATTTATAACCTCTTATTAGGTTAAAACAAAGAAAACCCTAAAGCCCATAAACATAAGGCCCAATCTAGTAATTAAATAAACAAAATCAAAATACATTAAATAAAATATTCTAAAAATGTAAACTAAAATATCTTCTAAATAACTCTTGAACTCTTCATATCACGAACATTTGAAGCACGTATCATTCTCCTCCTCTTCAAAAAGATTCGTCCTCGAATCTTGTAGGTGGAAAAAAAACAATATATGAAAAGGACAATAATTATAAAGAAGATAATTTCTTTTTTTTTTTTGGTTTTTTTTTCTTCTTTTTTTTGTTTTTTTTTTTCACTTTATGCTTCTTTTTTTTTACAATAATGAAACGCAAACGAAAACAAGAACACAAGAACAAAAAGAAAGACGCGACAACACTGGACTCTTTTTTTTATGATAAAAGAAGAACAAATATAGATTAATAAGAATTAATCTAATACCTGAGCTCTGATACCAAATGATACGGAAATAAAAGATAAATAAGAAAATAAGGATTCAAACTGAATAAAAAGATACATTGAAATTAAAATAGAAATAAAAAGATAAGTTGAAATTGAGTACAAAGAGAATCACTCTACTTTCTACCCAATTTCTTGATGCAACAAGAAAGAGACTCCTTAACCTAACTTGTCAACGCCATAGTTTGGGAATTGAATTGAAGGGACTCCTCAACCTTCTACTCAATTCCCCGATGCAACAAGAGAGGGACACCTCAACCTCAATTGTCCACACCATGGTTTCATCACGAAACCAAAAAGGGGTTTTGAAACCTCTAAAAATTCTATTCTACGACTACAATAGCTAAGGAGGTATTTATAACCTCTTATTAGGTTAAAACAAAGAAAACCCTAAAGCCCATAAACATAAGGCCCAATCTAGTAATTAAATAAACAAAATAAAAATACATTAAATAAAATATTCTAAAAATATAAACTAAAATATCTTCTAAATAACTCTTGAACTCTTCATATCACGAACATTTGAAGCACGTATCAATCCTCCCATGGAAAGCTTGCAGCAACATGGGATGGACCCTACCGCATATTCGAAGTCCTAGGGAGAGGAGCTTACAGACTAGAACGCTTGGATGGTACTAAGATCCCAAGTACATGGAATGTCAATTCTTTAAAGCAATATTACAGCTAAGGCACAGCAGAATGCTAGTACTCTTTTTCCTCACTTGAGATTTTTCCCAAAAGGGTTTTGCTCAAGGAGGTTTTAACGAGGCTAGCTTACCAAGATTAAGTTGTTAAGGTACTACTTTGAATAAAATTCAATTACATTTACGACGTTTGTTAGCATGATCTTTTTAAACTAACCTTAATTTCAATTTGCTAAAAAACACAATGAGGAAAATTGTATTCAAATTATAAACTCCTCCTCTTAATAGACAAAACAGATAAATATGCAAAGCAATACAGTTCACAAGTCCCTTTCACGGGCATCAGACAGCGTAATTAGGGTCATACAAAACCTACTTACACACAACCGTCAAACAAAATAACACAGTCATGGGCCATGATTCCCAAAACAAAAGCAAAAACAACTAAAAATTACACAAAGCAAACTAGTTAACTAAGTTATCACCGCCTTCTTCAATCACCTCTTCATCATCTACAAGCTGACCATCTCGAACCACTTTACTCGGGTCCATAGATGCAAAGTCACCATCAGGCATGAGAAACTTCGCCTGAGTCACAGCACATTCGAAGCCTTCAGCAAAGGCATCAAGTATATCACCCTCTCTACCTGCCTCAAACTCCTTCATTTGTACAGTCAGATCAATAACTCGTTTATTTATGTTTTCAAGCTCAGTTTCTTTCTTTTTCAAAAGCTCGGCAGCCTTTTCACGACTTTCTTTCTCAACCTTCAATTCCTTTTCCAAATCCGCAACATTCTTCTTTAGTTCAGTTAGGACTACTTCTTTTGAAGTCAGTTGTTCTTTCAAAACAGCATGCTGTTCAATCTCGGTAACAATTTTCTTATGCTTCTTCTCTTGACTTCGGCCGATACAAGCCAAATGAAAATCCAACACCTGAAAATTATAAACTTAATAGTATAAAATATACGATACAAATATTTGAATTGAGACGGTTCAGTAGAAAAGTTAACCTGAAGAAACTGATCTACTCCCACATCCCTAGCCTCTTCAACCCGAGCTATGTCTGAAAAGCTTTGGGCAACCTCGTCTGCAACAACATTAAAAGGAAACCCCCAATCCCAAACAGACGAGCCATCTCCCTCATTGTCAAAAGCATGGAGCTTATCCTGTTTTGCACTAAAACCAGATAGGTCTTCAAGTTGAATCACACCTTCTTTGTCCTGTTCCCCAGCAGTAACAGTAACCTCAGTTTTTCTTTTCTTAAAAACTATCCCTTTCTTCCTAGGAGGGGGCTGGTCAACTTCACCCCCAACATCCATTTTTTCAGCATTCGAAGATGAACCTTCAAAATTTTTGGATTTAAACCGGGCCCTAAGGGTAGAAGCTGACACTCCCAGAAATTTCCTAGCTGCCACACAGATAACAAATAATAATTAGAGAAAATATCATTCAATCAAAAACTACTCAAAACAACATATAATCCAATGACCTTACCAAAGTAGTCCATCACAGCCGACCTGTCATCTTCCCAAGGAAGCAACTCAGACACAGACATCAGTCCCCCCTTAGATACCATTTCAATCAGAAAAGATATAATACACTCATTCCGGCTAGTTATCAGTTCAGGACCTAAAATATGTTGCGGTTGGCAACACCAATACAAGGGAAATTTCTCCCCAAGGTGCTCATCCAGATAAAACGGGAAATCCTCATCCACTGACTTAACTTTCAAAAATATTTCCTTGAAATCTTTGAAGGAAGACTTATATAATTTGAAAACAGAAAAACCTGGTGTGCTGTTTAAATTTACCCACAATCCCTTCCATACCCCTTTGGCTTGGAATAAGGAAAAGAAAAGCTCCAGCCTTGGTTCGATTTCCAGAAAATCCATCAAAATTTGGAAGCATTTTATGAACGCCCAGCCATTGGGATGAACCTGTGTTGGGACGCAGTTCATTTGTTTCAAAACGTCACACTCAAACTGACTAAAGGGAAGTCGGACTCTTAATTCTTCTAAGACACAACTCTACATAAAGAAGTTTTCGAAATCCTTTTTTCTGTGAAAAACACGATCAGAGCGAATGCATGGCAGTAATTCCAAGCGAAACCCAGGTTTCACTATTCTAGCTATATTAACTTGATTAACACTATCCCTATCCGCAAACAACGAAGCCCTTATTTTGACATCCTCATCAACCCAGTCGTATGATTCGTCATCTTCAATCTTAGGTAATGATTTCACCTTTTTCTCACTCATTGTTTTCAATAGACTTAGAAGAATAGAAGAAAAGATAATTTAGCAGAAAGGGAAATGTCACTAACCTCTAGTACTCATAGTGTTTAAAAGATTCTGAATAAACACCTCCAATGTATTGCAGGAAGAAAAATGTAAACCGTTTAGTTGCTTAACTTCTTCAATTTATGATGAATATCAAAAACAATTAAATGAAGCACACTTTCAATGGTTAAAATCAAGTCTTCGAACTTGCACCTATCTAGAAGCAGTAATAATTAAATTTCTACACGTATCGAGACGTGGATAATAATTACAGTGACCAGTCTTTTCAGTTACTAGAGGTAACTTTGAAAGAGATATGCTGATCTGGGGGCACAGGGCACCGAGCTATAACTCGCCTATCAATAAAAGCTCAACCTATCTCTTTAAAGTCAGGTCAAGTTTGGGGGTTGTGATATGACCAGTAAGCATCGGTTACAAGTTATAGCTCGGTAACGTCTGAAATTCGATCATAACCGACGATTTCATAATGACCATAAACAACCATTAATCAATAACGTCGGATTTACAATTAATCCTCCTCTTGGGCGTTACAACCTAAGGAAAACGGCCGACCATTTTTCACTAATATAAAGCAGACAAGGAAAGCTAACAAAGGTATGAGATATCTTTCCAAAAACAAGATATACTATCCACTTTATACTAACTTGAGCGTCGGAGTGCTTTTGCAGGTACCCACCCTCGCCGTTCATCCATCGCCAACGTATATTTTGATCTACTCTAAAAGTTCACCGACCTTGTCAGAGAACGAGCTATATCTCGGAGTAATCAGGCAAGAACAGGAAGGCATAGCGCGCGTTTGAATGTGGCTGTATATGAAGTTTGAACTCAAATTTTCCTGGCTCATGAAGAGGGTGAAATGCTACTATTTAATTAAGATTCATGGTGGACGACAACTATTTTCTAGGAACTAAGTTCAAGGACTTCCAAATAACAAGATATAAGTTGTGTATTATGTGTTTGACATGATAACTTAAATATAAATTTTTATGACACATAGTTGATACTTAATGAAAAAATTAACAACTAACATTAAAAAGAGAATTTTTAAATTTTATTAAATTAAAATCAAAATTAAAAATAAAAAATTTTAATAGGAACTAAAACAAAAATGAGTATTTTATGAGAACAAAAAACTTATTTAAGCCGAATAATTTTATGATACAGTAGTAATGGCTACTAGTGTTGTTGCTATTAGAATTTAGAAGTCACCATTTTCCATCACATTAATTTGAAACAATATCGGAAGTTGAGTGTAATTAGCTTCACTTCAAGAATAAGTTATTGAGATTCGTTGTCTATCTTATTTTTGAATCAGGGATTGATCCGTCTATCTCAATTCTCACCACATGTGAATATTTTATGATTACATGTGTAAATTAATATGTCATGCCAGTAACTAACCTTAGTGAATAATAGAAAATTCTGATCAAGGACCGTGTTATTTGATAAAAATAAATTTTAAAGATCGTATTGTGTACTAAATTACTTTGGAAATTAAAGTATATACTTTCAAAAATCTCAAGTAATAATTTGAATAAGAGAAAGTCTACAGGGCCAGTAACTTTTGTATTTTTTGGCTATCATTTAATCATCAAAATAAAAGTGAGTGATCTTCTACTATTAGATGTAATTTCACACCATTAAAAACACTATTGATCACTAAAATTATTGACCTCTAACATTTCTCTTTAAATAATCACTCATTATTATATAATGCAATAGTGATTTATTTAATCTATTAGTTTTTATAATTTTACTAAATTTATAATTAATTTTTTTCTAATTAAATTTTATATTATTTTTAATTTTATAATTATTTTTTTATTAAAAATATTAAAATTAACGGAATATTTTTTTAAAAAATATATAATCATAAATTTAATTAGATTTTTAATTATAAAAATATTCTGTTAATTTTAATATTTTTTATACAAATAAGTATTTAACTGTAAAATTAAAAATATTATAAAAAATTAATTAAAATATATATATATTTTATAAAATTATAAAAACTAATAGAACAATTAAATCTATAATAATACTAGACGAACAAAATTTTTTTCAACCAAATTTTTAACTAACTCTTCTTATCTCTAAACTTTTTCCTCGTCTTTTCTCATTTTTTTTCCTATTCTATTTTTTCCAATAACTCTGTCTCCCTGTGTTTTGTATTTTGTTATTTATAAAAAATTCTATATTAGTTTTAAAAATAATTCTGTTATTTAAAAAATAATAATATTTTAAAACTTAAAGCACTTATTCACTCTACATTTTTTTAATCATCTCACCTCCATTCAAGTTACTTGTCGTTTTTGGTACATTACAAATCAATATATTAATAAATAAACAAAATATTTTAAAAGACTGGTAGTACGTAATACAGTTTTCTTCTTCCTCTTTTTCAGGATGCTAAATTGAATTTTCTTTTATCTACCTTCAGATTTTTTGTTTGTTTTCACATTTTTTCTGAAAGAATAATTCTTAAATTTTACCCCTGTGATAAATTTTAAAAATCATCACAAGAATGGCATTTCAAATTATATAAATACAAAATTAAAAAAATGATAGAAATCATCAAAATTTATTATTTTTTATCATAATATTTAAGAAGTATATAATAAAATATGTATGAAATTACTAAAATAAAAGAATTAAACTAAAATAATTAAATTAATAACTAAATAATAATAAAAAACAATAAATTTTAATGCCACTAACACTTCTCTAAAATTATTCTACGATGAACTATTAATTTTGGATTTTTATAATATCCGTAAATGACAAACACAAGAAACTGGGAAACGGAAGAATCATGTAATATAATATTGAAAGCTATTCAGATGAATGAGAGGACAAATATTTTTTACATTTATGCAGACCACTTAAAAAAGATTCAAATCCCAAAGATTCTGAGCTTCTCTCTGAGTTTTAATTAGCAGGATTAATATTGCAGCCGCCCTATGGCTCCAAGAAACATCATTTTCCTTTTCTTTTCATATTAAAGGGCATGCAGTAAACTAGTTATAATTGTGTGTGAATATATTTATTATTAATATAATAAGTTTGTTTTATTTTTAATATTTTGCCTCAAAAAAATTTGTTCTAATTCTTTAACATAATTAGTGCAAAACTGCATGATTCGGGAGATGTATGGAAAATTGGCCAGAAAATTTAGTTATTTGAGTTGTTCAAATAATATTCTATAAAAAATTAAGCATGTCTAAGAGTACTAAAACACAATAAAAAGTGATGAAATTTCAAAATTAAGATATTAGAGTAAAATTAGAATGTTTAAAAGTGTTTAAATGTCTACACAATATAAAAAACAATATAAAAGAGGTGGCTTGTTAATCCAGGATTCCATCTTACCCACATGACTCCAAAACTGCCTTTTTGTCCTATCTTAAACTAAACTAAATTGCCAGCTTAATTAGAAAATAAAATAATTAGGATAGAGTAAGGAGAGTGGTCTTCTAATGTAAAAAGCGAGTAAAAAAGTAAATCAGAGTTTGATGGCCCTATATATTATAGAATAATAATGAACGCCGATCTATATGATAAATTTTCCATACAATATTTATAGCCGGCCTACAAAGGTCAAAAGTATTAGATCAATCAGACAAACATGTTCTGAAAACATCATTATAATTTATAACATAATATTGATGAAAATAAAATAAAATAAAAGACAATGAGGGCTAGAAATTAATAAATTTTGTGATTTGTAATTATTAATTAATTATTATTAATATTTTTAATAATGTAATTTTTTTTTGATTAAGTATTGACTAAATTTTAATAAAAATAATAATTTTTTAAACTCTTACAAAAAAATATCAATCTATAAGAATTTTTTTTTTGAAAGCAAAGCTCAACACAACAAAGTGGAGCAAACAGGAACATAACAAATAAAACTAAAGACTAAATGGTACAACAGCCACTCGAACCGATCCCTAGTCATCTCCGGCAAAGCCATCAACAACAAAAAGGATCCACACAACTCCACTCATTAGCGCTACGGAAGGTCATGTTGATAATTTCTTCAACGCCTTTGCTAGTATTTTGGAAGATTCTCCTATTTTTTTCCAGCCAAATGTTCCAAAGGATCACACAGAAGCACCTCAACCGCTGCCTTTGATTCTCCTTACTCCGCGGTTCCTCTGTTCAGCTTAAAAAGTGCTCTTTCATCGAACCCGGAAAAGACCAATGTCGGCCAAAAGCTGATATCCAAGCATTCCACACCTGCCACGCAAAAGTACAGCCTAGAAACAAGTGATATACATGTTCCACATCATTATTACATAACACACACATATTATCTTCCTGAGTGATGATACCAAACCGGCTTAGCCTTTCCTTTGTATTCACTCGGTCTATCAGCACAAACCAAGCAAATAGCTCCACTCTTGGTGGAACCAAACCTTTCCAAATACTCCTAGTAAAGCTGAAACTGGTTATCTCCTCTGGTAGCATTTCCTCCTGCCATACCTTCACAAACAATTTAGTTGAAAAAACACCTTGCCCATCATATTTTCACACCACTCTATCCTCTCTGTTTTGTACAAGCCTCACAGGTCTCAAAACCTCATGCAACTGGTTCAGAAGTTCCAATTCTCATTGGAATAGCTCACGCCTCCATTGAAAATTCCAAATCCACTCTAACCCATCCCAAAACCCACAAGCCCCAATAACAGAACCCTCCTGGTTTGAAACAGAGAAGAGCCTCGAAAATCGATCTTTAAGAGCCCCACCAAGGAGCCACACATCCTCCCAGAACCGAGTCCGCTGCCCATCACCTACCTCCATTTACTTGGCATATATCCTTCCATGGGCCTCCTCTAGTGGGTAGTATTTGAGTTGAGATCAGTGCATTTGAGTTCAGATTATGGCACGAATACACTACCTTCTTCCACAGCGGGCACTCCTCCTTAGCAAAACGCCACCACCACTTAAATAACAAAGCAGTGTTCCGAATCAAAGCATCCCCAACGCCCAAACCACCTAGCTTCTTAGGTGCTTGCACCACTTCCCATCTTACCAGAGCAATACCATTCCCACCGTCTTCCTTACACCACAGGAACCGTCTTTGCAATGATATCAACTTCCCAGAAATTGCCTTTGGCATCTTGAACAGACTCAAGTAATACACCGGCAAGCTATTTAAGACTGACTTGATTAGCACTAGTTTTTCCGCTTTATTTAGCACTTTAGCTTTCCACAGACTGAGTTTCTCCTCCACCTTGTCTATTATAGGCTTCCAGGTCTTCACCAACCTCGGATTTGCACCTAGCGGGATTCCCAGATATTTAACTGGAAGAGTGTCTCGCTTACAACCCAGCAAATTGCACATACGCTGGGCCCACTGCTCATCACAATTGACTGAAATCAGGCTGGACTTATCGAAATTGATACTAAGTCCTGACATCAACTCAAAGCACCTCAGCAGCCTCCTGTAATTTCTTATAGTCTCCTCTTCTGGTGGGCAGAAAAGAATAGTATCATCTGCAAATTGAAGGTGTGATAATACTATATTGTCCCTGCCAACCAAAAGTGGTGATATCCGTTCGTTCCTAATTGCTTCTCCAATCATACGATGCAATACATCCACCACTAGAACAAACAAGAAGGGTGAAAGAGGGTCACCTTGTCTCAGGTCTCGTTCCATTTTGAATGGATTAGAAGGTGAACCGTTTATCAGAATCGACATAGAAGCAGTGGTCACACACTCCTTAACCCATGCTTTCCACTTCTGGCCGAATCCCATCTTCTGCAATACAATGTCCGCAAAGCTCCATTTTACCTGATCATAGGCTTTTTGGAAATTCAGCTTGATTATTGCTGCCTCCTTTTTCCTCAATCTGAGCCAGTTTACCGTTTCACATGCAATTAATGTCCCATCATGTATTTTCCTTCCCTATACAAATGCACTCTGAGTCTCCCCTACTAATGCTGGCATCACTGATTTCATCCTTCTAACAAGGACCTTGGATATAACCTTATACACGCATCCCACCATACTGATAGGTTGTAAGTCTTTAATTTCCTCCGCACCAATGAACTTAGGTGCTAGTGCGACCCAAGTGATATTGGAGTCCACCGGTAGCTTGGACGTCTGAAAGAACCCCATCACTGCTGCCGTGAATTCTGCTACAATCTCATCCCAACATCTCTTGATGAAATTCATGTTGTACCCATCACACCCTGGTGCCTTAGATGACTCACAGTCCCATACTGCCTCTCGGATTTTCTCAACCGATGTCATCACTTCTAAAGCCCCAGCATCTTGCTCGGCTATTTTCTCCACCAACCCCTCCCTGAAGCTCACCTTGGGAGACCGTTCTTGATGATACAAATCTTTGTAGAAATCTCTGATAGCAATCTTAATTCTAGCCTGGTTTCGGACCCTTCTGCCATTAATTACTAGTGCATCAATCCAATTATTCCGCCTTCTTGCTGATGCTATATTGTGGAAGTACCTTGTATTTTTGTCCATATCCTTGGCATGCCGGGACCGAGACATCTGTTTCCAATGAACCTCTTTTCTCACATACCATCTCTCACAGCAAGTGACTAGCGCCTTTCTTCTAGCCTCCATTGTTCCATCATACACTCCATTACTTACCATATCATCAAGTCTCTTGATTTCTTCCTCAAACTTTGCAATCTTCTTGTCCATCTCACCAAAATTGTCCTTATGCCATCTCCCCAGTAGAACAGTCAACGCCTTTAATTTATCTATGAAAGGTTTCTCCCCCAGCCCTCTCCACTCCTCCTTCACCATTCTGAGGAAGCCCTCATGTGTGAACCACGAGTCTAGGCTTCGGAACGGCCTTGGACCACACGACAACTTCCTGTCCTCAATTATTATAGGGCAATGGTCTGACAAGCCCCTTGGCCCACCTCGCAGCCGAGACTCTGGGAATTATTCTAACCACTCTACACTCAGCAAAGCCCTATCTATCCGGCTACAAGATCGTCCCCTGAACCATGTAAACTTGCGATCAGAAAGTGGCATATCCACTAAATTCATGTCTTGTATCTAACTCTTGAATTCTTCTGCAGACCGAGTCAAACTAGTACCACCTTTTCTTTCCCCTTCATGTACTATTTCATTAAAGTCACCCAGAAAGTAACAAGGAGTTTGACATAACCCAGCTATATAACTCAGCTCCTCCCAGACATGATTCTTCTCTGCTCTATTATGTGCTCCGTAGACCAAGGTAAAGGAACAATTGAACCGTCTCTTTTAACATTACTCCTTCAACACACAACCACCTTTCTCTTTTGTAGCAATTATTCATACTAAACACCAAGTTATTCCATATTAACAACAGTCCATCGGAGGCACCATCAGACCCTACATATTCCCATCCTACACCATAATTCCCCCAAATTCTTGTAATGTCAAATCTTGTCACTACCTGCATTTTGGTCTCAATCAACCCAACCATGTCTAACTTATGTTTATTCCTAAGTTCTTTCACCATTCGCAATTTCCCATCACCTCGTAACCCCCTAACATTTCATGAACTAACAATCATTTATAATATTTTTACACACCTGTTTTTTGTTTTTTGGTCTGCACCGTCTCAGCTTCGCCTTTTGCTTTGCCACTCTTCTTTTACGATCTATTTATGCATTCTGTGCTCGAAGGATTTTCATAATATCCACATCCTCATCTTGCAGTACCGCCCCAGATTCTTTACCCAGCTCCCAGGTCCTTTGGTTTTCCAGTGCCTGCTCTGCAACCCTTGAAGGTTGACTGTCACAATCCTCTTCTTTTTCAGTTTCCATGTCCTCCTGCCAACCAGCCCCCCGTTCAATTCCATAATCAAACAATTGGTGTACCTTCCATCGACTTTTTTGGGTGAGAAGCTGGCCCCCACAAGGTCCTAGGTGCAGCATGGCATCCTTGTCTTCTAGGTTCCCGCGGCCCTGCGATGCACATCCTTCAGGCACCATAGCCCCTCCTTCCTCGACCCACTCATCATCTTCATCCCTCCCTCCGCCATCAGCATTCCCAGCCATCTCACGCTCAGTCCTGTCTGCAATGGGCTCATCTTTGCCAGCCACCATGCTGCCATCGTCTTCTACGGCCAGGATGTCGCCTGCTTGGATTCGGCCATCCCCACCGGACGGCACCCAGCTCCCTTCATCTCCGTGAGATCGCGGCCCTAACTAGGTCCCTCACGTGCGCTGCCATCATCTTCGCAGGCGTCCACATCGCAGGCGTTTCCTCCCCCCTCCACCTCGTTTGGCTGCATCGTTTCGACCCTAGTCTTTCGGACCCCTCTTCGACCCGACCCAACCACATCTGGCCCAGTGCGTGTTTTTATTCCAGCTGAAGTCCTCAGGCCCATTAAGTCCAGCCTTTCCCCCTTTGCCTGACTATTATCAGTGGCCCACTCCTTAGTTATACAAGCAATCCTTCCCTCCTTTTGAATCTTAATGAAATCGGCCCCAGCATTAGGTTTGACTCCCTTTTTTTGTTTTTGTGGGTGTTCATAAATGGGCCCCTTTGGCATTCCATGAAGAGCACAATACACGGTCCTCTCCGAGTCATTCTTGCTGCTCTGAGCATTATTTCCCCCGAAATTAGGATCACCGTGATTCTCTCCCCAAACGGCTTGATACGTTACGATTTCCCCATAATTGCGAGATCCACTGCTATTAATCCATTCATTCAAAATATCGTCTGTAATTATGGTTCTACCCTTTCCATCATCTTCTCCCCTAGGCACCTTCAGCACCAGATCTTCATCATGGATTCCTGTACGCCATGACTCTGCATCCTGCCTCGGGCATGTAACCATCCCTGATTTCTTGCGTGTGCTACCATTATCCAAAGGTGCACTGCCTTCTCCGTCTCCAGATTTCTCCATGCACTCGAAATTATACGCCTCCTGTCTAATCTATTTAACCAGGACATTAAAGTCCTCATTTCCAACGGTTATATGAATCGACTCCTGAATGACTTCCTTCACACAAGTATCGATCTGCACCCGTCCTACCCTGAATGAACTACAAAATTCAGTTCCTCTATCACATGTAATCACATCATCCCATAGGCCTCCTATCACGCTGAACGTATCTACTGACCATACGTGCAAAGGAGCGCCAAAGCATTCTAGCCACACTCTTCGGTTATCACTCTGCTTCGACTCCTCCCACCGCCTTACACTGTGAAACACTTGTAGGAGACTATTTATATTGACCGTGTATGTTTCTTCCGCACTCTGGACACTATCAAAGGTGATAAGAGCTTTGTATGCTCCCATCTCCCGGATTTGAATGACGTTAGGCAAGTTCTTAGCGACCATCTTCTTTATAGAAGCAACGTTCATAGGCATTGTCGTGCTCACTACGAGACTCCTCTGTAGCCATTCCAGATTTTCTGGTGCCACTGCTACCTCCACGTTTCTTATGCTCCTATTCTCATATGACCCTTTCTCCAATCCCTTTGTTCGTTCTTCAAGTCCAACCGGCAAATTATTCTGTACCACTTCTCTACTTATCTGCAGGGTTCTGGGATTTTCCATTTCATCTCCTCTATTTCTTTTGTTCATGTTCTGGGTCTCCGACATTCTCCTGTACTTGGCCTCCCCACAAACAACACCTTACCTCGCATTCACATCCGATTTATTTCCGTTATGACTTTCAATGCCCCTCCTTTTGTTGTGTACCGAATGAACGCAAATATGTATATATTCGTACCTTTATTTTTCCGAGTTAAATATATGTGAATGATGCGTCCCGTCCAGTTGAACCAGTGGAAAAGCTCTCTTTGATATGTCGCCTGGAAGATTACTCACGAATATGGTGAACGATTCATGCTCTAGCCGCCGAAACTCTTCTCGATTCCAAACCCGAGGATCCTTTCCTAAGTTCCTAAATCTATCCCTCCCAGTGTTTCCCTTCCGTGCTCTCTCTCTCTCTCTCTCTCTCTCTCTCTCATCTTTTATTAGTAAAAATTTTTTAGCCATCTTTTTGGTTATCTACATGATAATTTAATACTTGCTGCGTGCATAGGAATACTATTTCGATATTCATACAAAAATATGTAGAATTTATTATAATAGTATTAACCAAGAAAGTAAATTCCTTTTTTTATATATACGAACTACGAACAATTCTCAAAGTAAAATTAAAATCAAATTTCAAAATTTTAACATTCTAAATTAAAATCCGATAGAAACCTAGCTCAATAAACTTAGAAATCCAACGTTAATAAAATCACAAATCAAACTCCTAACAACTCATTATCAACATCTTCGAGCGGCAAATCAAGGAACGAGATCTTGACAGCTATGAATTTGAAGAATGATAATGTGGATTTTTCTAGTCCTTGGAAACAGCGTAGCGACGGATAATTCAGAATCCAAATAGGTCCAGCTCTGGGACAAATCAATAGGAAATGCGAATTTCTTTGTAATAAAATAAGAAGAAAAAACTTCAAAGAGTCCTGGAGATATCAGAAGTGAGAATGCTGACATGAGTAATGAGAAATCCACTATCGGTGGTTTTTTTTAAAGAACAAAATATTGAAAAATACAATAAAAAGAATAGACAGAAAAGTTTAGAAGCAGAAAAAAATAGAAAATATAAAACTGTATTTGTATTTGATATGGATATTACAAATTTGATGTCATAACTCGGCATTATGCGCTATAATTCGGCATTATACACCATAACTCGGCATTAAGCGTTACATTTTGACTCAACGGATTACATTCTGAAATAAAAGCATTCGACTTGGTGTTGTCACCTACTAAATTCTAATAACTGCTCTTCAATATAGAGAGCCAACAGAAGCGTATCCGACTTATCTTCCTTCAGTATGATATTTTATCCTCAAAAGGACACATTGAATTCCGAATACTAACTTAAGCATCGGAGTGCCTTTGCAGGTACCTACCCCACTTTGTTCGTTCTCTCCACAAACGTGATACATTCTCGGACAAAAGCTCGGACTATAGTTTGGCGTTGAAGGCTATAGTTCGGCACGACTATCAAGAGCCGAGTTTTTCCCAAGGTATTCATACAAGAACAATTGGTGCCCACCGTGGGGCCGAAGATATAGATTTTTTCTTTTTCATTGGCCTCAGTGCTCCTACATTTGACCATGGCTAATCCACCTATACCGTCCGAACTTCTCCGGATGGTAATTGAGTTGTAACAAGCCAACCAGCACATGGCGGAGGAAAATCAAAGAATGGTGAACCAGATCACCGAGTTAACCAATGCTCGAATTGAAAATAATGATGGCCGTCTAGAACGAACAGAAGAGGCCGAGCATCAATCTGGTCCAACACATGTCTCTGAAACTGCTCGGAATGAAGAACCTCAACCTTCACAAAATGAAGAAGCTCGGCCAGAAAACGAAGACAACGAGCCCGACAACTCAGTTGGGCCATTCACAGCCGAGGTGATGAATTTCAAACTACCCAGAAGGTTCACCTTACAAACTACCTTAACCCCATACGACAGGTTAGGCGATCCAAAAAAATACATCATAAAGTTCAGATCCATAATGATAGTAAATGGTGCATCCGATAAAGTCTTATGTCATTGTTTTCCATCTTATCTAGACAGTCCTACACTTGATTGGTTTTATTCTTTGCCTGTAGATTCCGTTTCTCATTTTCAGGTACTAGCGAAGCTTTTCGAGAAGCATTTTGCTGGATCAGCTATCTACCTGCACGACTCTGACTACCTGATGGTGCGGAATTTATAACCCACAAACTAACCGGCAAGTACACCGGGTCGTACCAAGTAGTACCTCAAGTGAATGAGGGTCAATCCCAAGAGGATTGATGGACTAAGCAACAATAGTTAAGTGATTTACTTAGTTAGGCAAACAGAAAAGAGTGTTGAGAGTTCAAATGCATCAAACAGTGATTTCAGAAAATCAGAAAGCAAGCAGTAAATTGATAAGAATAATATATGGAGAAAATAGTTAAAGTTTCAGAGATATCTATCTTCTGGATTGACTTTTCTAACCCACCATTTCAATTATGCAAGATTCAATTCATAGCAAACTATATGTGACTGAACCCTAATTCCTTTGACCTTTTTAGTCTCCTCTAACTTTGATCAACAACCAATTCCTTGATCACTTGATTCCAACTAGAGGGTTAAGTTCAATTCTAGTTTATATGCCACAAAAACTCTAATTACCCAAATATAAGAGGATTATATGTCACGTATCCCGTGAAGTCCAGATAATTAGAAATTTAGGAAAAATTGTTTTCAAGCTGTTGTTCAAGTAAAGAGCTTTTTCAGGTTATACAAGAACTCAATTAGAACAAGGGTCATACTTCCGTTCAACCCAAATTCATAAGATAAAGAGAGAAAACAATTCTTGAAATTGAAATTAGTACATAAATTAAAATAGAAAATTAATAGTATCATTCCATACAATAGACAGAGCTCCTAACCTTAACAGTGGAGCTTTAGTTGCTCATGGTTCAGAGAGAAAACAAGAATTTTAAAAAATTGTAAAGTATGGAATGAGGTCCGAGAGAAGAGATAAGCCCAAAGGGCTGATTCTTTTCCCTTTTATATCTAATCCTAATTAATGTAAATTATATTTCCTAAAATTAAATAATATCTTTTTCTATTTTTAAAATAAAACAAAAGTTTAATCAAATTTAATAAACAATTCGTGCAGGCCTTGAGGAGCGAGTGGGGACCACATGATTTATAAAAGATAGCGCCAAACTTGAGCTGAACCAAGTTTGGCACCATCACACCCGAACGAAGTCTTCATGATTCTCCTTAGTTGGCGCCAAACTTGAAGTATCTCAAGTTTGGCTTCAAATCCACGCCCTGCATTCCTGGGATAGGTGAGTGTGGCGCCAAACTTGGAGGATCCCAAGTTTGGCGCCATTAAGGCTGAATGCAATGGGGATTATAGCACTCCTGGAGCCAAACTTGGAGAATCCAAGTTTGGCGCCACCTCGTTGTTCTGCTGTGACTTCGTTTTTTCACGCAAACTCTGTCAAATTCTTCTAAAATGCTACCTGAAATAAACAGAATTGCACACAACTCAAAGTAGCATTTATAACGGCTAAAAGATAATTAATTCTTGATTAAACTTAATAATTTGAATGCAAATTTACTAGGAAAAGATAGGAAATATGCTCACGCATCACAACACCAAACTTGAATTGTTGCTTGTCTTCAAGCAACCAAAACTAACACAGGTTTAAGATGTGAATTTGCATTAGAAGTGAGAGTTCAATTAAGCTCAAGTCTCTTCTTAAAGTGGGGTTTGTAAATTGCAATCCTGAATAGTTTTGGTATCTCGATCTCATTTGAATGAGAGGAATGTCACTGTCATTCGGAATTAGAATCCGGATACTATTATGAATTCTCTAATCTTTATACTTCAGTTTAATCCTTGAATACAGCAAATTTTCTTTAATTCTCTTTTCCTTGGTGCTTTGCACCTTGAGCCTAGCTGTGACTTTAAATGTTTTGTCTCAAGCTTTACTTGACACAAAAAAACACCATAAGCACTTGACTGGGGAACTCTCCTTAAGTTCTGATTTTTCTTTCAGTTGCTCCCAGACAATGGTGCTCAAAGCCTTTGGCATACTCTGTTACTTGCATTTGATCTCGACTCTTAGTGTTCTGTCTAAAGGATTACTTGACACATTCGCACAACAAGCATATGACTAGGAAAATAACTCTTTGAGCTTTTAATCATGTCTGACCTCCCTGGTCATTGATGCTCAGAGCCTTGGACCTTGCTTTTATTTTTTCTTTTGCTGTTTCTTCTGCTTCAAGGATGAAGCTTTTGTTTACTTCAGAGAATTCAAAATAGTTCCCTAGATTATTGTTCCTTATACATCAACATCCCTTGATTCAAATTCAAATATGCACAGTTCATGTCATGCATTCAGGATCACAAAGAATACCACTACATTTAAGTAAATACGACTACTCTTTGTTATAAACTCTATTTCTCATGCAATACATCTTTTTCTTCTTCCTTTTCTTTTGAATTCAAGCTCAGTGAGCAATACATGAGATACTTTTCAGAATTAAAAGCAAACAATAGAATAAAAAGAGCAAATTAAACTGGAACCTAGGAATTGAAATAACAAAGGATCATGCAATAACTAAGACAAAACAACAAAAAATAGGAACCTAACATAGTAATGGCAAATTAATATAGGAAGTGAAAGGAACTAAGCCGCCTCAATCTCCACGGTGGGGATCTCCCTCCTCTGGTTGTGATCCGTATGGCCCTCTCAGGCGACTATAATCCTGTCTCAGCTGATAAATCTCCTGGCGCTGAGAGTCCTGAGCAGCTCTCATCTGATCAAGGGTGGTGGTGAGATGCTCCCAACTGTTGTTCTGTGTCACCCTCATCTCCTCAATAGATGCAGTGTACTGTTGCCAGCGGCTATCCTGCGTGATCCTCATCTGCTCAAAGGAGGATGTGAGCTGCTACCAGTATTCTTGGGGTGGAAAATATTGCCCCTGAGGCAATGGGGACTGGTCCTGTTAAGCTTCTTTTTCAGCTTGTTCTACTCTGGGGAGCCTCTGGTATTCCCTGACATGTTCTATAGTATTCTTCGTGATAGGTCTCTCGACTAGAATAGGGAAGTTGGTGCACAAAATCACAATCACACTTTTGTAATTTCGCACAACTAACCAGCAAGTGCACTGGGTCGTCCAAGTAATACCTTACGTGAGTAAGGGTCGATCCCACGGAGATTGTCAGCTTGAAGCAAGCTATGGTTATCTTGTAACTCTTAGTCAGGATATCAATAATAATTCTCAGTTTTAATTGGAATGAGTAATAGAACATGGATTAAATAATACTTGTTATGCAGTAATTGAGAATAGGTTGAGATTTTGGAGATGCTTTGTCTTCTGAATCTCTGCTTTCCTACTGTCTTCTTCTTCATGCACGCAAGGCTCCTTATATGGCAAGCTGTATATTGGTGGATCACCGTTGTCAATGGCTACCATCCGTCCTCTCAGTGAAAATGGTCTAGCTACAGGTTTCGTAGGGCTAATCATCTATCGGTTCTCACTAGTAATACTTATTGCGTGCATATGAATACTATTTCAATATTCATACATAAATATGTAGAATTCATTATAATAATATTTACCAAAAAAGTAAATTCATTTTTTAATATAACAATTCTCAAAGTAAAATTAAAATCAAATTTTAAAATTTTAAAATTAAAAATTAAAATCCCATAGAAACCTAACTCAATAAACTTAGGAATCCAACGTTAATAAACTCACAAATCAAACTCCTAACAACTCACTATCTGTGGATTTTCTTAAAGAACAAAATATTGAAGAATAATATACAAAGAATAGACTGAAAAGTTTAGAGGCAGAAAAAAAATAGAAGATATAAAACTGTATTTGTGTTTGATACGGCTGTTACAAATTTGATGTCATAACTTGACATTATGCGCTATAACTCGGCATTATACACCATAACTCGACATTAAGCATTACATTTCGACTCAACGGATTACATTCTGAAATAAAAATGTCCGACTGTTGTCACCTACTAAATTCTAATAACTGCTCTTCAATATAGAGAGCCAACAAAAGCATAACCGACCTATCTTACTTCACCTATAAAGGTATGATATTTTATCTTCAAAAGGAAACATTGAATTCTGAATACTAACTTAAGCATCGGAGTGCCTTTGCAGGTACCCACCCCACTTTGTTCGTTATCTCCACAAACATGATACATTATCGGACAAAAGCTTGGACTACCAGAACTTGTAAGTTCGGCGTTGAAGGCTGATAAACCACTATTTTATGGTTTATCTTGTACTCAATTGAGTGGTTTTTATTAACTCTTTACCCACTTATTCATACTATTTGCATGGTTTTATATTTCATTCCTAATTATGTGTTTAGATTGAAAACATGCTTCTTTGATCTAATATTTGCTTATTATTAATCCTCTCTTATTACCATTAGATGCCTTGATATGTGTGTTAAGTGTTTTCAGATATTATAAGGCAGGAATGGCTTGGAGGATGGGAAGAAAGCATGCAAAAGTGGAAGGAATGCAAGAAGTTGGAGAAATTGTTAAGCTGTCCAGCCTGACCTCTCTGCACTCAAACGGCTATAACTTTAGCTACAGAGGTCCAAACGACGCGGTTCCAGTTGCGTTGGAAAGCTAACGTCTGGGGCTTCGATTTGATATGTAATATGATATAGTTTCCCTGACGCTAGACAATGCGACCGCGTGATCCATGCGGCCGCATCGCAGTGACGGAAATCAGCGCATTAAAATTCGAAACCAGCGAATTCTAGACTGTTTCTGACCCAGTTCGCGGCCCAGAAAACACAGATTAGAGGCTATAAAGTGGGGGATTACATCCATTCATAAGGAGGCTCTCACATTCACAATTTTAGGAGTAGATGTAGTTTTTAGAGAGAGAGGTTCTCTCCTCTCTCTTAGGATTAGGATTTAGGATTTCTCTTAGTTTTAGAGTGACTCTCAATCCCAGGTTCAATGTTCTTTTATTTCTTTTCTCAATTTTGTATATGACTCTCTATGTTTAGATTGATTTTCTATTTAATATATTTTTGAGGTATTTCAGACTTATGATTGCTCCTTTTTATTATATAAATAATTTGGATTTTTCTCTTTTGGCTTTGGTTGAGACCTTGGTAACTCTTGAGTTATTAAACTCATTGTTGATTGAAAATTGGAATTAATTTGTCCACTTAACTTACCTTTATAGTTAGAGGTTAATAAGGTGGGGGAAGAATCCAATTCTCATCACAATTGATAAGGATAACTAGGATAGGACCTCCAGTTCTCCATACCTTGCCAAGAGATTTTATTATTATTATTTTATTTTACTTATCATATAACATATTCCCACCTTACTTCTCAAACCCCCAAATTTACAATCTCCATAACCAATAATAAGAACATACCTCCCTGCAATTCCTTGAGAAGACGACCCGAGGTTAAATACTCGGTTATCAATTTTAAAAGGGATTTGTTACTTATGACAACCAAACGTTTGTACAAAGGGATTTTTGTCGGTTTAGAGACTATATCTACAACGCGACTGTTTTTATGACATTCTTTACTGGCAAAAATCCTAACATCAAAATGGCGCCGTTGCCGGGGAATTGCAAACGTGTGCCTTATTATTGGTTATTGTAAATATTTGCTTTTTACTTGTTTATTTGTTTTTATTCTTGTTTTTATTTTTTCTTTTTCGTAAATTAAGAGGTTATTGGTTTTTATTTAGTTATTAAAAAATTTTTTCAAAAATTTGTTCTTATTGTTCATCTTGATCTTCAAGTTGTTCTTCGCGTTCATCTTGACCTTCAAGCTGTTCTTAGTTGTTTTCTTTGTTTTGATCTAAAAATTTGAAATTTGGTGTCATTTTATTGTTTTTCTCTTTCCTCAGTAAATTTAAAAATATTTTTAATTAATTTTTTTTCGAAAAAAAATTTTCAGATTTTTATTTTTAAAATTTTTATCTTATCTTATCTTATTTCAAAAATCAAATTTCAAAATTCAAATTTAAAAATTTTCAAAAATTTAAATTTAAAAATTTTCAAATTTCAAATTTCAAAATTTCAAAAATTCAAATTTCAAAAATTCAAAATTCAAAATTTCAAATTTCAAATTTCAAAATTTAATTTTCAGATTCAAAATTTAAATAACCTTTTAATTTAAATTTATTTTTTATTTTCATTTTTAATTTTTATTTGCTACTATGAACTCTCACCCCTCTCGCTTCAAGTTTGATTCCAATGTTGTTGTTAGGAATAGAAACTATAATGAGAACAGGCATCAAGGTTGGAAGAATCAAAGATGGGAGGCGCCACAAGGATTTGATCAACCCTCATGACAACAACCACCTCCAATGGACTGTCAACAACCATTCTGTGATGCATATCAAGGCAATGGCTATGGTGAGTGCTCTTTTGATTATCAACAACCACCACCATATGCCTATGAACCCTCTCCTCAACATAACTTTGGACCACCAAACTCACAAGTTCCTTTCCGCCATTCACCTCCATATGACCCTAACCCTCAACCACCATACCAACCACCTTATGAGCCATATGAACCATATATACACTACAAGAAAAAAGGCCTATGGCCACGTTTTTGTGAGGGTGGCGACTGAATAGAGATTTAGCTACGTTTTTTCTTGCTACGCTTCAAAAGCGTAGCGAAAAGGGTCAATGGCCACACTTTTATAAGGGTAGCAATTGATTCGAGATTTGGCCACGCTTTTTTTTTCTACGCTTAAAAAGCGTAGCCATAGAGAAAAATAGGCACGCTTTTAAAGCGTGGCGACAAAATTTTGTTATAGGGTCATTTTAAAAGCGTGGCCGTTTCCTCTAACTCTTTTGGCACGCTTCAAAAGCGTGGCCAAAAGGTTTCCATAAAAAAAACGAATTTCAGAGAACTCCCTTCAAAAGTACTAAGTTACCATAATACACCATCTACTCTTCCAAACTTCAACTTTCTCCTTCTCACAAATGCCCTAACACATTCAGATCAGATAACCCTAAGCCCACACACGAAGCGACAATTGCTCTCTAAGCCCTCCAGATCAGACAACCCTAACCTTGTCTTCATTGTGCCTCACGAAGAATCCCCTAACCGCGATGAGGAACATCAGATCGAAGAACCCGTAACCTCTCTTCATTGTGCACTCCCCAAAGAACGTCGTCGGCGCGCGCGATACCTCTGTCGGCAATCCCTCTTCCGGCCCGTAACCCTCCTTTAAGTTTCTTCTCTCTTCTCTCGACACTCTCTCCCTCAAGCTCACTGTGGCTCACCTCTCTCACGGCTGGTCTCGCCGTCGACCCCTCTCTCTCCGGTTTCACGCTTCTCTCGCGCCCATTTCAGACTCAAGCTCATCGCTCTCTGTCACCACCGTCGCAAGCTCTGTCGCGCTCTGTCACCATTGCAAGCTCGTCTTCTTGTGTCGGCCGTCAACGCTTCCTTCGTCGTGAGTTGGTCCTGGGTAGGTGAGTTTCAGCTTCCTTTGGCCCTGTTAAGTCATCAGTATATCTTGAATTTGTTGCTGAAAGTTGAGATTGTTGCTGAAATAATGATTCTGCTAATTTTGTTTTGCTGTAAATCATATTCCGAGAATTGAAGTATAAGTTTTTGTTGCTGAAAGTTATTATACTTAAATTTTTTGTTAAAAATGATCAATGGGCTGAATTTGTTGCTGCTAAGTTGAATTGTTGCTGAACATATCGCTGAGCAATTTTGTTGTTGTTGGATAACGTCACTATTCTTTTAAGTAGCAAGTAGATTTAAACTCTGTAATGAAACCAGTGGGATTTATTTTAAAATTTACAGTTTTTAATATATGAATATTTTAAAAGTGCATGAGTTGGTTGTGGCTGTGTTGTGTTGAATGTGTTAGTTAAATTGATTTTATTGTTAAAAAATGAACTAAGTTGCTGTCTTCTTGTTAAGGTTGGTAAATTAGGAACTGGGAGGATGAAATTGAGTTAGATGGAGAAGTGATTGAATTGAGTTACCGCGGCTCGTATCCCTGTTGGCAATTGCTGAGAGGAAGTGTAGAGAGAAGCCCAGCCAGAGCTTCATTGCTTTATCTGCCCTTGTTCCTGGTATAACGTTTCATTTCAAATAAATAAAATGAAGATAAAGGCTGCACCATGACAAAAATCAGTTTGGAACAGTATATTAAATTCTCTTGGTCATTGTTTGCTCCTCTGTCTGTACTTTTCAAGATGGATTGCATCTTCTAAATTATCACTTCTATTGCAATAGTTAATGTTCTATTATTTGGTTTTGCATTGAAATATTGCCTCAAATTAATGATTCTTTAAGCTGATGTTTCTGTGTATGTTATATAGCATTCTAATACAATTGAGCTGGATATTTTGTATTTGCTAACTTGTTTACTCTGTTGTTTCAGGTGTTCACTGCTATGGCATTCATCTTGTTCGCAGAAGAGAATGTTGACATTGCTGTTGTTGAGGTAAATTATCTATTTTCTTCACTGGCAATTGCTTCAGGCAAACCTGCTATTAAGTTGTTGTTCTGATTTTGTTGTTTCTTTATTGCGCCCCCTCCCCCCCAAAAAAAAAGTCTTGAGATAATATTGGCTTTGTCTAAGCCAACATAATGGATAGTTCTTGATAGTGTTTAATTGTTAATATTGTATTTATTTTAAAAAATTTAAACCTAAAACTGTGAGATGGCCAAAGTCATAATGCTGTATCTTCATTTAATTCTACAGGCTGGTTTAGGGGGTGCTCGGGATGCAAAGAATGTTATATCCTCAGTTAGGTGTTTCTCTCCATGATCTTATTTTCTCAATAATAAGATATCTAAACTTGAAATGAAATGACGTTTTTCTTGGAGACAAAACACGCTACAACTGCATAGATACTAAATTGAGGACTATTGACAAGGATACAATCCAATTCTTATGTACATGACTAAATGCAATAGTAGCTACATTGAGATTATTTTGTCCTATTCCAATTACTCAATGCTCATTAAAAAGAAGCATATTTAAATTAGCTAGAGAGCTTTCCATCTTTGCCTTTAAGAACTGTCGTTTGTTTAATCCTTGCATTCTATACGTAAAATACACTAGAAATAGTTATTGATATGAAATATCCTTTCATTTATGTCTTAATTTAAAGCATAATAACATTTTTTGAGAGAAAAATACCCTAAAATGTCTGCAAAGTGGCAAAACAGGGATCTTATGTTGCTGTGACAACTAAATAGGATTTCCTTTTTGTCGGATGGATTGGACCTATCTTCTATTGATTTAGATTTGTGTTAATGTATAAATTTTAAAATTTTATTCTTCATACATAAACACTAGAGCGAAATAAAACTTTTCTCTATATTCTTGGTACAGAGATGTTTATCTTTTACAATTTTATTACCATTATGGACAATATTGTTTATCTTTTCTCTATATTCATGGTATGCCAATGGCTGCACTAATTTACTAATTTACTAATTTGTTTACTAATTTGAAGGATAAAGGCTGCACCACATACTCCACTTAGGCTACGTGATGATCCTGAGGTGAATACCTTATATATATTAGGTTGAAATTTCATAAAATGGATTGCATAACTAATGATTGGTTTCATTTCTTTTTTCTCAGACAGGTTCCATTTTAGAGAAACTTACAGAGGAGAACTTACGGGACTGGGGGCTTTTGCAAGACTTCTATCGTTTTGTGAAGGTAACGGAGCTTGTATAGTTTCTTTTTAGGTTGTTTGTACAATCAAGCATTACATTAATTTATCCTGGAAGCTCAGAGACAGGTAGGAGAGACATACCTAAATGAAAAGAGTTCAAGATCTCATCAAATTATCAGATTGGTGTGTGCCTTTCCATTTCTGTAATTAAATTCTTGTACTTTTTATATCTTAAAAAATAATTAAAAAAAAGCTCCTAATATTGAAATTGTATTGTTTTAGACAATAGAAAGTTCTGCCAAGGAATTCTTTGGGCAAAGGTAACTCAGCCACCCTAGCTGCCAGCGTGGTATGCTTATAAATTCCTTGTTGTGCATGTTAATTACCTTGACTTTTATTCCATTGCTTTACTTTCAGTTTTCTCCTTCTAATATATACCATATTTCCTCCTATTTTTGTATGAACGGCATGCAAATAATGTGTTTCTTTTTGATAAATAATTTTGATCAAATAATGCAGGGTTTCTTCTATGAAGACTGCTGAACCTACTGTTAATGGTATGAATTTGTTGTTTTTAATTATAATTTTTTATCAAATATGAAGTGTGTAGTTGAGTTGCTTAATTTCATTAGATAGAGAAACATTCTTGTGCCTTTCTATTCAATAGCTTTTGAGAGCTATGATGGTTCATGATATGGTGGTATTCAGAACCTTTGTGATAAAGATTTTTAGAGTTTGATCCTTATTGCCCCAATCCTAAAATTGTATTTTAGCACAATATATGGGTAGACCTCTGCATTGTCCATGCAATAAGCCCAAAATAAGTGGTTGTGAGGGGCATGCATATTAGATATAAAAGTATTTACATGCCTCTACTGAACAACTTAAGTTTTTGGAAAAGTTGCTTCAATGATAAATTTTACTAGTTTGAATGAATTGATATAGGTATTTGATTACAGGCTTATGATAGTTGTAAGTTCTATTAGGCATTGAAAGACTTTGGTTTGGTTTTCGTTGTATAGGTGGAACTCATGCAATTCAAGGAATTCCTAAAATAATTTTGATAAATCTCTTGGAGAAGAGGTAATTTTATTTCTATCATGTCTACTGCTGCTTCCCTTGCATGTGTTTCTTTTTGCAATTCATATTTGAATACTGCCAAAAATGTGGTTGCAGATAAGAGCTAGCCTAAATGAGCATTTTGGTTCCTGCAGGGAGATCTCGAGGGTGTCAGTCCCAAAAGATTTTGATAGTGTTTATTATTAATTTGACAGAGTGTGGCGTTGGCTTTGATATGATAATTAACTAAAAGTTTGATTTCTTTATCCATTTATTTATTATTAATTTTTATTATTTATATTTTATAGCTTGAGAATGAGGACATGCTCTATCTACTTTCTATTGATTTTTGGTTATCACTGCTAGTATTTAACAGGTTATGGTGGTTGATGCTGAGGCATACACCTATGATGATGAGGTTGCCCGAAAATCCTGAAGAAGAAAGCTAATGTGGAAACTACTAGAGCCATAAAACATCTTCAAGAAAGCTGAAGCAATGGGGAAGCCCGAAAATCCTGAAGAAGAAGCTACTGTGGAAACTACTAGAGCCATAAAACATCATCAAGAAAGCTGAAGCAATGGGGAAGCCCGAAAATCCTGAAGAAGAAGCTACTGTGGAAACTACCAGAGCCATAAAAGCTTCTCAGTTGTTGCTAAATGCCATTGAAATCCTGAAGAAGAAGCTGGATGCATGCTGTACGTCTCTGAGCACATAGTGGAGGCTGATGATTAGTTTGCTGAATTGGGTGCACATATGTGAGGAGGTTGATCAAAATTATTGTTAGATAGGATGGCAAAGTTATTGGAATTGTAATTCATGTATTAGGAATACATTGCGTATTTATCATTTTTATTTTTGATATTTTGTCATACTGTCATGTGATTAAACATTTTTTTGGTGAAAGTTTATGTATGTTGGATTAGTGGATTTAAAATTATTGGTCATTGTCTAAATTTTAAAATTATTTATTAATTTTGTAAGGTTTTATTACAAAGATTAAAAGAAAACTATAGGTTACTGAATAAAGTTTTTGCCACGCTTTAAAAGCGTAGCCATATTGTACAGCAATCATCAATTGGCACGCTTTAAAAGCGTAGCTGTATGTCTTGCTATTGGCACACTTTAAAAGCGTAGCTGTATCTCTCTCTATTGGCACACTTTAAAAGCGTAGCCATATGTTTCTCTATTGGCACGCTTGAAAAGCGTAGCCATATCTTGTTATTGGCACGCTTTAAAAGCGTAGCCATATATGGCACATATGGCCACGCTTTTAAAGCGTGGCGATCTTTAAAAGCGTGGCAAAAAATAAAGCGTGGCGATAGGTCACCAAAAGCGTGGCGATAGAGCAACCGGCACCCTTGCAGTTGTGACCCTTTCAAAAGCGTGCCGATAGCTCAAAAAGCGTGGCGAAAAGCTATCGCTACGCTTTTTTTGACTTTTCGCCACGCTTTAAAAGCGTAGCAAAAGGCATGTTTTCTTGTAGTGATAGAACCACCCCAATTCCAATCCAATCACTCCCAACCACCACCACTTTCTTTTGTAGCATGTCCAAGTCCGGCAACCCGAGAAGCAGAGGATCGCCTAAGGGAAACAGTAACTAAATTTCAGGCAACTGTTCAACAACTGGGGCAAGTATTAATTCAATGGGCTTTAGGCGCTTAAATACACAAGGATCAGCCACAGCCCCATGTGGACAGTCTAGTGAAGAGCGTAGCATGAAGGAGATACCAGAAACCCCAGTGGACAAGACAGAGAATAAATTCGTACTAGAACAAGTAGAAGAAGCTGTCATTGTTCAAGAAGAAGAAGAAGTGGTTGAAGACTTAGGAGATGTAGAACCTACATGGAAAAGTCAAAACATAGAGCCTCCTTCCAAGACGGTTGTAATTGATGCTGAGGAGGGTGTACAACCTCCAAAGCATATCATAGTTGAAGACTTGGAAGAGGTTGATCAAGAGATGGAGATTCAAGAAGAAGAAGCACAACCTCCCATGCCCTTGGAAAGCAATGAAGAGGAGATTGAATTGAAAGAGAGCTACCAAGAGGAAGAGGTTGAAATTGAAGAAGCTTGCAAAGAAGTGGTAATTATCAAAGAAGAGCACAAGGGAGTGGAGCTTGCAATTTCATTAAAAATACCTCCCCCTAAGTTGCCATCATCCTTCACAACATTCAAGTGGGTAAAATTCATATCCCATAGCTTTCTAATCCCACTTGAATATGGGCTACTGGAGATGGATGGTCAACTTAGAGCTCTTTGTGGCATTAAGAGTAAGAGGAAGATGGTCAGTGGTAAGAATTGTCCTGCAAAGTTCATTATGGTTGGAAGCTTTAAGTTTAAACGCAAAGGTTGGTATAAAGCTCAACTGAATAGGTCTAGGAAGCTGTTTGGTCGCTGCAGTGAGAATTCAGATCACCTTTCACCCGGCTGGAAAAATGCAGATCGAGACAAAAACGGGTGTAAAAGCAAGATTTAGGATCCTGGAATCTGCTCTGACACTTGTTCCCCGGGAGCCTAAGAATCTGTTTGAAGCTTCTTAAGGGCTTTACATGCTTAGTTTGGGACACCGGAGGTTATTGGAATCACAAACACTGGTGGAGATTCCTGGATGAGTTCAAGCATAAGCCACCATAACAGGAAGCTCATCAAATGTCCAACATAAGGAATTTAACTAAAAGTGCTAGGTGGGAGACAACCCACCATGGTATGATCGTCCTTTTTTCATTTTTATTTAGTTTTATTTGTTTTTGAATTTTATTTTATTTTGTTATATTGAACCTGGAGTTTTGCATCACATTCATATTAGCACTGCATTCTGCATTTTTCAGATTACAAAAAAAAAAAAAACGAGCACGCGACGCGACCGCATCAGCGACGCGTCCGCGTCGCAAGGAGATGGGAGACAATATTAATATGAACAGAGAGTTACGCAGGAGCAGCGCTGGAGGCGTGCCAATGGCACAAATCGACCCACGCGACCGCGTCATATGGGAATAATGGCCTCCCACGCGACCGCGTGCCCCACGCGGCCGCGTGACCTGAAAATCGACGTCAACCAGGTGCATGGCCGAAAGTTGAGATGGAGTTGGGCTGGACCCGTGCTAGTAGCACAAGCCCTTCCACGCGAACGCGTCACCCACGCGTCTGCGTCATATTGGAAATAAGGCCACTCACGCGATCGCATCGACCACGCGATCGCGTCACCCAGAATTTTGGCAAAAAGAGTTTCGAACAGAGAGTTGTGCGACCGCGAGGCTGCACTCGCGCCACTAGCACAAATCAAGTCACGCGATTGCGTGCCCCATGCGTCCGCGTCGCCTAACCTTATTTGCGCACCACGCGACCGCGTCACCCACGCGACCGCGTCGCCAGCATCGCACAACCTATCCAGATTAGTGCCAATTTTCTTATCTTTTCTTCTCCGAATCCTTATTCTCTTATCTTTTCTTATTTCTTTCTTCTTCATTTCTTATTTTCTCTCACTCCCATTCTAGTTTATTTAATTTATTTGCATACTCTCATTCATTGCATATTTTTATTTTTCTAAAATTATTATTGGTGTTCAAATATTCTTATTCAACTGTTACATCTTTTATGGTATTTTCTTGATGCTTAGTGACTTGTTTAATTCTGATTGAGTAATATTATTTAAATCAATGCCAATCTTTTATATTTGTATTACTTTTACATTGACATGAATTTATATTATCTCTCCTCCCCCACTCTTTTCCCCATTGTTGCAAATTTTGCACCATTGGTATGCCATGGCTTCTATTGTTTTCTCACTTACATGTTGAAGCTTCCATGTAAATGAGACCCTTATCATTTGGCATTAACCCACCCATACTTCTTTTATTTTCTTATCTCTATTTCTGGGTTACTCTTCTTCCCTTTTTCTTTCAGGATGGCCACCCGGAAGGGAACTGGAAGACGTTTATATGGGGAGACAGACAAGTCCATCTGCACAATCCTTAGAGAAAAGCAACAGTTGAAACAACCCGTCCACCTGCACATCTCAGTATGCACCGAGGACGGTGCAATCTTTAAGTGTGGGGAGGTCGATACCAATCTCCATGGGTTAGTACTTTTCTGTCTCAAACACCAATATTTTATTTTCTTTGTTAATTGTTGCATTTGCATACTTAATTGCATGTTTATTTGATTTTTGCATTTAGTTACTGCTTGGTTAAAATAATAAGTTTCTTCTTAAGATCCTATTTTTTAAAAAATTTTCACTAATTTAAAACCAAAATTTTTGTGTTAAACTTGTTTGAAGTTGTATTTGGAACATGGTTTTTGAGCCAAAGAACACACAACCTGTGAGACTTTGAGCTTATTTACATGGTTACATTATTTAACCATAAATATTTTATTCCTGTGTGTTTCCTTCTCTATGATTGTAATCTGTATTTTGTTCCAGTCTATATGTCCTTTGTTTAGTATATTTACATGCTTGCGTATGATTGAGGCCATATTTGATTATCAACTCACTTACCCCAAATAAGCCTACCTTTTACATCACCTTTGTTAGCCCCTTGAGCTTTTAATCCCCTTCTGTTCTATAACCACATCACTAGCCTTAAGCGGAAAACAAATTAATTATCCCAATTGAATCTTTGGTTAGCTTAAGATAGAGATTGTGTAGCAAATAAGTGTGGGAAAATTGCGGGAACATGGGTTGATAAGGGAATGTAACATGTTTCTAATTTATTTGAATATTAGGAATTTGGGAACCTACTAATTAAAAATCAAAATAGAAAAATAATAGAAAATCCATGTGCATTGATAAGTCATGTTTATTTCTCTACAAAAAACAAAAAAAAAAAAGAGAAAAAGAAAAAAAATATATATATATATATATATATATATATATATATATATATAATAAATAAATAAATAAGGGGACAAAATTACCCCAATGTTAAGTTAATAAAAGATCAATGCACATGTGATAAAAAAATTAAAGAAAATTTGGTACATGAGTATGGGAATTATACAAAAGTGGGAATTATGGGTAGCTAGGCATGAATTAGAATTATATAGAGTATATGTATATTAGGTGAAAGTTTAGGTTATTTAAAGATTCAATTCATACCTCACTTAACCATATATATATCCTCACCTTTACCTTAGCCCCATTACAACCTTGAAAAGACCTCATGATGTTTGCATTGGTATACTAAATTTTGTTGATTGGTTAGATGAAGAACAAAGTTTTAGAAAGCATGATTAGAGAAGACTAGAGTGAATTACTCTATACACTTGAGAGATTAGAGTGATATACACTTCCAGTGAGGGTTCAACGCTTAAATTCTATGTTCCCTGCTTTCTTGAGCTGTCTTCTTACAAGTTCACTTGCTTTTTATTGTATGATTTGAATTAGTAGAAATTGGTTTGTATTTGTCTTGGAGAACTTATTTACTCTTAACCAAGTAAGTAAAAGCATTTAGCATGTAGTTGCATTCATAGGTTGCATTTCATGCATTCTACCATTCCTCTTCATTTCTTTATAGCTTCTCGTGAGCTTAGCATGAGGACATGCTAGTATTTAAGTGTGGGGAGGTTGATGAACCACTATTTTATGGTTTATCTTGTACTCAATTGAGTGGTTTTTATTAACTCTTTACCCACTTATTCATACTATTTGCATGGTTTTATATTTCCTTCCTAATTATGTGTTTAGATTGAAAACATGCTTCTTTGATCTTATATTTGCTTATTATTAATCCTCTCTTATTACCATTAGATGCCTTGATATGTGTGTTAAGTGTTTTCAGATATTATAAGGCAGGAATGGCTTGGAGGATGGGAAGAAAGCATGCAAAAGTGGAAGGAAAGCAAGAAGTCGGAGAAATTGTTAAGCTGTCCAGCCTGACCTCTCTGCACTCAAACGGCTATAACTTTAGCTACAGAGATCCAAACGACGCGGTTCCAGTTGCGTTGAAAAGCTAACGTCTGGGGCTTAGATTTGATATATAATATGATATAATTTCTCTGATTCTAGGTGACACGACCGCGTGATCCATGCGGCCGCGTCGCAGTGACGGAAATCAGCACATTAAAATTCAAAACCAGTGAATTCTGGACTGTTTCTGACCCAGTTCGCGGCCCAGAAAACACAGATTAGAGGCTATAAAGTGGGGGATTGCATCCATTCATAAGGAGGCTCTCACATTCACAATTTTAGGATTAGATGTAGTTTTTAGAGAGAGAGGTTCTCTCCTCTCTCTTAGGATTAGGATTTAGGATTTCTCTTAGTTTTAGAGTGACTCTCAATCCCAGGTTCAATGTTCTTTTATTTCTTTTCTCAATTTTGTTTATGACTCTCTATGTTTAGATTGATTTTCTATTTAATATATTTTTGAGGTATTTCAGACTTATGATTGCTCCTTTTTATTATATAAATAATTTGGATTTTTCTCTTTTGGCTTTGGTTGAGACCTTGGTAACTCTTGAGTTATCAAACTCATTGTTGATTGAAAATTGGAATTAATTTGTCCACTTAACTTACCTTCATAGTTAGAGGTTAATAAGGTGGGGGAAGAATCCAATTCTCATCACAATTGATAAGGATAACTAGGATAGGACCTCCAGTTCTCCATACCTTGCCAAGAGATTTTATTATTATTATTTTATTTTACTTATCATATAACATATTCCCACCTTACTTCTCAAACCCTCAAATTTACAATCTCCATAACCAATAATAAGAAGATACCTCCCTGCAATTCCTTGAGAAGACGACCCGAGGTTAAATACTCGGTTATCAATTTTAAAAGGGGTTTGTTACTTGTGACAACCAAACGTTTGTACGAAGGGATTTTTGTCAGTTTAGAGACTATATCTACAACGCGACTGTTTTTATGACATTCTTTACTGGCAAAAATCCTAACGTCAAAGGCTATAGTTTGGCACGACTATCAAGAGCCAAATTTTTCCCAAGGTATTCATACAAGAACAATTGGCTTCCACCGTGGGCCGAAGATATAGATTTTTTCTTTTTCATCGGCCTTAGTGCTCCTACATTTGACCATGGCTAATCCACCTATACCATCCGAACTTCTCCGGATGGTAACAGAGTTGCAACAAGCCAACCAGCGCATGCCGGAGGAAAATCAAAGAATGGTGAACCAGATCGCCAAGTTAACCAATGCTCAGATTGAAAACAATGATGGCTGTCAAAAATGAATGGAAGAGGCCGAGCATCAATCTGGTCCAACACATCTCTCTGAAACTACTCGGAATGAAGAAGCTCAACCTTCACAAAATGAAGAAGCTCAGCCAGAAAACAAAGACAACGAGCCCAACAACTCAGCTGGGCCATTCACAGCCGAGGTGATGAATTTCGAACTGCCCAGAAGGTTCACCTTACCAACTACCTTAACCCCATACGACGCGTTAGGCGATCCAAAAAAATACATCAAAAAGTTCAGATCCATAATGATAGTAAACGGTGCATCCAATAAAGTCTTATGTCGTTGTTTTCCAGCTTGTCTAGACGGTCCTACACTTGATTGGTTTTGTTCTTTGCCTGCAGATTCCATTTCTTATTTTTATGAACTAGCGAAGCTTTTTGAGGAGCATTTTACTGGATCAGCTATCTACCTGCACGACTCTGACTACCTAAACACAATCAAACAAGGCCATAATGAAAGCCTCAAAGACTATATGACTCGCTTTAAAAAAGTGGTGATGAGTATACCAGATCTCCACCCCGAAGTACATTTACACGCCATCAAAAGTGGACTCCGACCAGGAAAGTTTCAAAAGGCCATTGCTGTTGCCAAACCGAAGACTCTTGCAGAATTTCGCAAAAAAGTGAAAGGTCAGATCGATATTGTGGAGCTCCGACAAGCTTGAAAAGCCGAAAAGACACAGTATAAAGAAGAGGATAAAGCTCGGGATAGTAATAAGAAAAATTTTAAACTAACCCCTCGATGTAAATCATATACTCAATTTAACACCAAGAGCGACGACATCATCAAGGAGATCCTCAACTCAAAATTGATTAAATCACCACAGAAGGCTGGTGCCTATCAGGATACGAAGAATGTGGATAAATCAAAATACTGCACTTTTCATCAGAAACATGGACATACCACTGATGAGTGTGTAATTGCTAAAGACCTTTTAGAGCGACTAGCTCGGCAAGGTCATTTTGATAAGTATATCAGTGGCCACATACAAAAACGCACATCATTCCCGCCGACAATACCTCGGCAGGACAACACTCCCGAGACAAAGACAAAGCAACCTCAAGTCACCATGACCAACCACGAGGCATCATTAATTGCATCTCTGAAGGTTTTGCAGGTGGAGGATCAACAAGCTCAGCATGAAAATGCTTATATCGAGCTATCAGCACGAAAACGCTCATACCGAGCTATGTTGTCGGTAGAAGGAAACCACAGTGACAACCAAACACCTTTCCTTTTCCCATAGAAGACACTCCATGCATCCGATCTCAATGCCCAAATCCCAACTCTAGATGATCCAGTGGTAATCTCTGTTCAGTTAGGTGACCTTTTGGTACACAAGGTATTGCTCGATCCTAGAAGCAGTGTAGATGTCCTATTTTATTCCACTTTCCAGAAAATGAAACTAAGTGACAACATCCTCTCCAACCCTCCACGGGTGACTTGGTCAGCTTCTCAGGTGAACGTGTTCCCGTTTTGGGATCTGTATGGTTACAAACTATACTGGGTGAGCATCCCTTCTCTAGAACTTCTTATGTTCAATTTTTAGTAGTTGATTGTTTCAGTCCTTACAATCTAATACTTGGCCGACCTTTTTTAAACAAGTTCGGCGCTATAGTGTCTATAATTCATCTTTATGTAAAGTTCCCTGTGTAGGACAACCTTATCGCTACTATTCACAGCAACCATCGTGAAGCTCGTCAGTGTTACAATATCAGTCTCAAACAAACAACCCGAGCTATAGGACCACAAGTGAATAACGTCAGCAGCTACAATAAACTCCCAGAGCTTGCCGATCTCGACCCTAGAGTCGAGTTCTTTGAGCGGCTAACACCCACAGAAGATTTAGAAAAAATATATTTCAATAACAACCTAAAAAAATTTACTTTTGTAGGTACAAATTTAGCTCGGAGGAAAAAATCTTATACCATAGATTTTTGCAGCAACATGCCGATCTATTTACATGGACACTAGCTGATATGCCCGGGATTGATCCTTCAGTTATTTCCCACAAGCTGGCATTAGATCCGTCTGCTAGACCTATAGCTCAGAAGAAACACAACTTGGGTGACAAAAAGAGACAGGCATCCTTGGAAGAGACTAAGAAACTAATCAACGCCGGATTCATTAAAGAAATTCGGTTCACTACGTGGTTGGCAAACGTAGTAATGGTAAAGAAACAAAATGGTAAATGGCGCATGTGCGTTGATTTCACAGATCTCAACAAGGCATGCCCAAAAGATGTCTACCTACTACCCTCAATTGACTGTCTTGTAGACAATGCTTCTGGTTATAAACTTTAAGTTTCATGGATGCCTACTCTAGTTATAATCAGATTCCGATGCACCCCTCTGATCAAAATAAAACTGCTTTCATTACTGCTTATGGAAATTATTGTTATATGGTCATGCCTTTTGGACTTAAGAATGTAGGTGCAACATATCAACGGCTCATGGACAAAGTGTTCGCCAACCAAATCATCAAGAACATGGAGGTTTATGTCGATGATATGGTGGCAAAAACTAAGCTCGGCGATAACCATCTTGAGGACATCCTGGAGATCTTCAACCAAATCCAACGATACAATATGCGGCTAAACCCAGAGAAGTGTGCTTTCGGAGTTCAAGGAGGAAAATTCCTTGGATTCATGCTTACAAACAAAGGAATTGAGGCTAATCCTGAAAAATGCCGAGCTATATTAGACATGGCCAGTCCACAGACAATCAAGAAGTCCAAAGACTAAATTCTTACCATGCCTTGCTTCTAAATCATTCTGATTTTTTCAAATGTTAAAAAAGAAAAAGAATTTTATTTGGACTGATGAATGTGAAAAGGCTTTTTTGGAAATCAAAACGACCATTTCAAAGCCCCCTATTTTACAAAAACCCTTCCCTGGGAAAGAGCTTTATTTATATTTATCTGTTACTGACTGGGCAATAAGTTCTGTCCTTGTTACAGAGAGGCAGAAAGCACAACAACCAATTTACTTTATCAGTAAATCCCCGTAGAATGCCGAGCTTCGTTACTCGAAAATTGAGAAGTTAGCACTGGCCTTGATCTTTTCATCTCAGTGCCTTCGACCATACTTTCAAAGTCATACCATCTACATCAGAACTGATCAACCTTTGAGAGAAGTGCTACACAAACTAGAGATGGCAGGCCGGCTCATAAACTAGTCTGTCGAACTCTCCAAGTTTGATCTTAAGTACCAGAGCAGAGACCCAATCAAGTCACAATACTTGGCCAATTTTATAGCTGAATTTACAAGCCCCGGCTCAACGACTCAAACAACCAAATGGACACTTTATGTGGACGGCACCTCCAACCCTCAAGGGTGCGGAGCCAGAGTCATACTCGAAGATGACAATGGTTTCGTTCTGGAGCAATCTCTACACCTACCATTCAAAGCCAGCAACAATCAAACTGAGTACGAAGCACTAATTGCCAGTCTAAAACTTGCAGCCGACCTAAATATTACCGAACTAAAGGTATATTGTGACTCCTTGCTAGTCATGCAACAAGTAAACAATTTCTATCAGGTAAAAGATCTTTTATTATCAAAATACTTTGACATTGTCAAAACACTAATTTCAAACTTTTCTAAATTTAAGATATATCACATACCTCGGAAAAATAATCACCGATCTGATATCTTGTCAAAACTTGCAAGCTCACAAGCACCTACTTCTTCTCTTTATCAATCTACACTCCTTACTCCAAGTATAACTCTAATCGAGGTTTTAAGCTTAACACAGGGTGAAGTTTGGCGAACTCCTTACATAGAATATATCAAATCTGGAACCATCCCGGATGGAGTTCAAAATGCTCAGAAATTCCGACGTCAAGCGTCCTTTTTCACTGTATACAATAACTCTTTGTACAGACCAGATTTTTCTCGTCTATTATTAAAATCTCTTTCCAAAACTGAGGCCGACATCGCACTCGTCGAAGCTCACAAAGGCATATGTGGTACACACGTCGGCGCTAGAAGTCTATCATCCAAGATACTCCAAGCAGGGTTCTACTGGCCAACACTGCAGAAAGACAATATTGAAAAAGTCAAAACATGTGCAAGCTGCAAAAAGCAGGGACCATTCACCCACTTACCAGCCAAGGTCCTGCACAATTCCGAGGTAATGGTGCACGAAACTGGCTCTGCACATTTCGCACAGATAGACCGACAAGTATACCGGGTCGTCCAAGTAATACCTCAGGTGAGTAAGGATCGATCCCACAGAGATTGTTGGTTTGAGCAAGCAGTGTTTACCTTGTAGATCTTAGTCAGGCAGATAGAAAATATAGTTGTCATGAAAAAATGCATAAAATAGAAATAAATAAAATGTTACTGGATAGGTGTGAAATCAATGGTGATAGAACGGTTGAGGCTTCGGAGATGCTTCTTCCTTTTGGATAAACTTTTCTCACCATCTACTCCAACTTTTGATTGATTCATTCCATGGCAGGCTGTATATGATTAAAGCCGAGTCAGTGGTCATTAATCTCCTCTGCTTCAGATCCAATGCCGGGTTAACGGTCATCCAATCTGAACGAGGGTGAAGCTTTAACAGTCCATCTCTTTGGTGATCCTACTCAAAAGGCCACAAACGAGGTCGAATCTTCCAGATCAGAGAACACTACTCCTTGGGTTCTAGCCTATATACCACAAAGGCTCTAATCGCCCCACACCTCAGCTGAACTGATGTCTCGAGAAGTCCCCAACGAAGCCGTGGATTAGCCGTCTAAGAGATGTATAATCAAGCTTGTGGTTCAATACTATCCCATCAAGGACTCGTAGGAACCCATGTGGAATTGGGATGATGGTCAAGTTACACTCCCAATCTATTAGGATGAAGAACGAAGATACATCTTAGAATAGAATCAAGCATAGATTGAAGTGGAATAGTGATATTATTAATTCATAAGAATTAGTAGAGCTTCTAACCTTAACTTTAGGAGGTTAGTGACTCATACTGTACATAATGTTCGAAAATGGGGGAAGAAGAAGATTGGCAGATCCCCAAAACAAGGGTGATCTTCTCCTATAAATACTAATCTAATAACTAAGGATTACAGAAATAGGATAAACTGGGTTGATAGTGCGAAAACCCACATTCCGAGCCCACTTGGTGATTGTTTGGGCTAAGGAAAGGGTGTCTCCACGTGCTAGGACTCCTTAGAGGCATTGAACGCTGGCTTGGGACTCCCTTATGGGCGTTGGACGCCAGCTGCTCCCTTTTGGGCGTCCAACGCCAGGAATAGGGTAGGCAGCTGGAGGTGAACGCCTATTTTGGGCCTTCATTTCCAAAGAAAAGTATGGACTATTATATATTTCTAGAAAGCCTTAGATGTTAGCTTTTCATAGCCGTTCAGAACGTATCATTTGGACTTTTGTAGCTCCAGAAAAACTCCTTCGAGTGCATGGAGGTCAGATCCTGACAGCATCTGCAGTCCTTTCTTTGTCTTTGAATCAGACTTTTGCTCAAGCTCCTCAATTTCAGCCAGAAAATATCTGAAATCACCATAAAATACACAAACTTAAAGTAGAATCCAAAAATATTAATTTAGCACTAAAACCTATGAAAATAAAATAAAACTTAAACAAAACATAATAAAAACTATATGAAAATGATGCCAAAAAGCATATAAAATATCCGCTCATCAGAACACCAAACTTAAGCTGTTGCTTGTCCCTAAGCAACCAAAAACAAGTAGGATTAAAAAGAAATAGAAGAATACAATAAATCTCAGAGTTCTCAATGAAGCTTAGTTTCAATTAGATGGGTGGGACTAGTAGCTTTTTGCTTCTGATAGTTTTGGCATCTCACTTTCTATTGAAACTTAGAATAGTTTGCATCTTTAGGAACTCAGAATTTAGATGATATTATTGACTCTCCTAGTTTAGTTCTTTTTTTATTCTTGAACACAACTTCTTTAGAGTCTTGGCCGTGACCCTAAGTGCTTTATTTTCTAGTATTACCACCGGATACATAAACGCTGCAGACACTTAATTGGGTGAACCCTCTCGGATTGTGATTCAGATTTTGCTAGAATCCCCAGCCAGTGGTGTCCAAAGCTCTTAAGTACACTCTTTTGCTTTGGATCACGACTTTAACTGCTCAGTCTCAATCTTTTCACTTGACACCTTCACACCACAAGCATATAGTTAGGGAAGCAGCTCATTTGAACTGTTTAGGCTAGATTGTGTTTCTTTCAAGCCCTCCTAACCATTGATGCTCAAAACCTTGGATCCTTGCCCTTGTCTTTTGGAAGAGCTATTGGCTTTTTGCTCTTGCCTTTTGGTTTAAAGAGCTATTGGCTTTTTCTTCTTTTTATTTCTTTTTTTGCTTTTTTTTTCCTTTTTCTCTTTTTTTTTCGTATATTTTTTTTCTTTTATTGCTTTTAGTTGCTTTTTCTTGCTTCAAGAATCAATTTTAAGATTTTTCAGATCACCAATAATACTTCTCTTTTATCATCATTATTCTTTCAAGAGCCAACATTCTTTATTCCAATATCAAATATGCACTGTTCATTCATGCATTTAGAAAATAGAGTAAAGTATCGTTTTTGTCCCCATCGTTCGGGTAAGTCCTATTTGTGTCCCTAACATTTAAATTGTCCTATTTGTATCCCTAACGTTTATAAAAGTGATTCAATGTTATCCTACTATCAATTATACTAACAAATCAGATTATATTTTTCAATTATTCTTACTTGGATGCATTCATTCTCAATTAGGTCTCACTTGGATGTGTTCGATTTTAATATTATACCCACTATTTGTGTTTAGATTCAATTATGTCCATAGAAAAGTGAATTATGTAAATATTGTAGGAATTAGTTTCAACTTTTGATGAGCTATTTTTCGGAGTGGATCATCGATTCTATCCCAGACATTTGTATTCTAACTTCAAGAAGAGATTTTTAAAGCTCAAACTAAAGCGTTCATGATGTGTAATTGACGGCAGGATAACATTGAATCACTTTTACAAACGTTAGGGATACAAATAGGACGATTTAAACGTTAGGGACACAAATAGAATTTACCCCAAACGTTGGGGACAAAAACGATACTTTACTCTAGAAAATAAAAGCAATGCCACCATATCAAATAATTGAACTAATCTTAATATATAACTAAAAATTCATGCATCTTACTTCTCTTTTTCAATTAAAATTTTCTTTTAAGCAAGGTGATAGATACATAGAATATTTCATAACTTTAAGACATAGAGATGATCATTCACTAGAAATAAACAATAAAACAAAATACATGGAAAACAGAAAAAATAACATAAGCAACAGGGGATTAAGGGATCGAATCTACCTTAGAGATGGTGGCTACTACTCCTTCTAGAGGCTCCAATAGAGTGCTTGATTTCTTTTATGTCACGCCCCTTCCTCTGTTGTTCTTCCCTTATAACTCTTTGATCTTCCCTCATGGCTCTTTGATCTTCTCTTATTTCATGGAGGATGGTGGAATGCTCTTGATGTCCCATCCTCAACTGATCTATGCTGGAGCTTAATTCTTCTAGAAAAGTATGCAATTGGTCTCAATAGCCTTGGGGAGAAAAATGCATCTCTTGAGGCATCTCAGGGATTTCTTGTTGAGGCAGCTCCCTACGCTCCTGTTGAGGTCATCTGTAGGCTCTCTTATTTGCTCCATTCTTCTTTTAGTAATGGGATTGTCCTCCTCAATGGGGATGTCTCCTTCTATGACAATTCCAGCTGAATTGCATAAATGACATATAAGGTGGGGAAAAGCCAACCTTGCTAAGGTTGAAGGCTTTTCAGCTTTCTTGTACAACTCTTGAGGTATTACCTCATGTACCTCCACCTCACTTTCAATCATGATGCAATGAATCATGATGGCTCTGTCAATGGTCACTTCTGAGCGATTGCTAGTAGGAATAATGGAGCATTGGATAAATTCCAACCATCCTCTAGCTACGGGCTTGAGGTCAATCCTTCTCAGTTGGACAAGCTTGCCTTGAGCATTCTTCTTCCACTGAGCTCCTTCCACACAAATGTCTGAAAGGACTTGGTCTAGTCTTTGATCAAAATTGACTCTCCTAGTGTAAGGATGTGGCCCTCCTTGCATTGTTAGCAAATAGAGCGCCAACCTTACACTCTCCGGGCTGAAATCCAAGGGTCGCCCTCGGACCATGGTGCTCCAATTTTTGGGATGTGGGTTCACACTACTGCCATGAGTTTTAGTGACCCATGCATTAGCATAGAACTCTTACACCATCATGATTCCAATTTTCGGGATAGAATTGGTTAGGACTTCCCAACCTCTCCTCCGGATATCTCTCTTCGGATCTTCGGGTACTCATTCTTTTTTAGCCTAAAGGGGACTTCAGGAATCACCATCTTCTTTGCCACTACTTCATAGAAGTGGTCTTGATGAGCTTTGCTGATGAATCTCTCCATCTCCCAAGATTCAGAGGTGGAAGGAACTGCTTTCTCTTTCTTCTTTCTAGAGTATTTTCCGACTTTGGGTGCCATAAGTGTGAATGGAAAGAAAAAATCAAGGCTTTTCCAACTCCAAACTTAAAAGCTTTGCTCGTCCTCGAGAAAAATAAGAAGAAAAGAGTAGAAGAAGAAGAGAATGGAGATGGATGAAGAGAGGAGAATTTGGCCAAGTAGGGCTTTAGTGTATGAATGGGGTGTGTATGAAGGTTAGAAAGAAGGGGTATTTATAGGAGTGGGATAGGTTGGGGTTTGAATGAATGGGTGGGAATTGGGTGGGAAATTTTAAATTTGAAGTGGGTGGGGGTTAGTGGGAGTTATGATGTTTTTAGGAAGAGATATGGATGTGATTGGGTTAGGATTTTATGGGAAAGAGTGTATGGTGAAGAGTGAAAGTAAGAGAGAGAAGAAGGTAAGGTAAGTGGAGATTCTGTAGGACCCACTAATCCTGAGAGGCTAGGAAAATCGAGTTCCCTTTCCCCTTGTGGGCGTTGAACGCCCAGCTCCTGCTCCTGGCTGGCGTTCAATGCCAGCTTAATGCTCCTCTTGGGGCGTTGAACGCCCATTAGGGTACTCCTTCCTGGCATTCAATGCCAGGTCTTTGCCTCTATTGGGGCATTGAATGCCCAGTCTCTGCCCCCTCGCTGGCATTCAATGCCAGCAATGTCCTCCCTGGTTGGTGTTCAACGCCAGCAATGCTGCTCCTCATGGGCGTTGAATGCCCACTCTGGCCCTCTTGTCTGATGTTCAACGCCAACAAGGTACTTGCTCCAGGGTGTTCTTTTTCCAGATCTAACCATTTCTATTTCTGTTCTAACAACTGCACATGATCACAAACTTAAACTAATATGAAAATTAAACTGATGAAACTGAAATAAAGTTAATGCAAAACAAAAATAACTTTAATTATGGTTGGGTTGTCTGCCAACAACCACTTCTTTAACGTCACTAGCTTGACGGTTAGCTCCTTACAGAGATGGATAGGGGCTCAAAATTTCACCCCTTACAGTGAACTTCTTGCCTGTGTTCTCATGGATGAGCTCCACATGCTCTAGAGGCAAGATCTTGTTCACTGTGTGTGGAATGACTGGGTTGTCAGTAAAGACAACTCTCATGCCAGGTGAGAGGCTTTCAGTGGGGATCTTTTTGTCCCTCCAGCATTTAGGTACATTCTTCTTAGTACCTTTATTCTCAGTGCTTGATGATGGTTGACCAACACCAAACCTAGAATTGGTGGCTCGGGGTTCCGTATAGCTCTGCACTGAGAGAGAAGGTTGGAACACTAGGTGTTGCACAACTGTTTCTCTTTTGTCTGAGGGAGAGTTATGGTTAAGCATCTTGAACAAGATGTGGTCCTCCCATAACTATAGAATCAGCTCTTCCTTTGTCACATCAATGATGGCGTTAGTAGTGGCTTGGAAAGGGTCTTCCAAGGATGATAGATTCATCCTCTTCCTCTCCAGTGTCCTAGATTATAAAATCTATAGGGATGTAAAGGTTTTCAACCTTTACTAAGACATCCTTTACCAGACCATAAGCCTTTTTCATTGACTTGTTTGCCATCTCTAGTGAGATTCTTGCAGCTTGTACCTCAAAAATTCTCAGCCTCTCCATTACAGAGAGTGGCATAAGGTTTATACTTGACCCTAGGTCACAAAGAACCTTCTTAAAGGTAATGGTGCCTATGGTGCAAGGAATCAGGAAGTGTTTGGGATCCGGTAGCTTCTGAGGTAGTTTCTGCTGAACCAAGGCATTGTGTTCCTTGGTGAGCACTAGAGGTTCTTCCTCCAATATCTCTGTACCAAACAACTTGGCATTCAGCTTCATGAGGACTCCCAGGTACCGAGCAACTTGCTCTTCCCTAGTTTTCTCTTCCTTATCAAAGGAGGAGTGATCCTCATAATCCATAAATTGCAACAATGCATTCAAGGGAACTTCTATAGTCTCCTCATGAGCCTTAGTTGCTTTCATTTCTTCAATAGGGAAGCCTTGAGTGGGCGTTGAACGCCCAGCTGCCCTATTATTGGCGTTTAACGCCATCTTTTGTACCTCTTTGGGTGTTGAACGCCCAGTAAGGACTTTCTTACTGGCGTTCAACGCCAGATTACCCTCTTCAGGTTCGGCCTCAGCTTCTACAGTGATGGCCTTGCACTCTTTCTTGGGTTCACTTCAGTGTTACTAGGAAGAGTGTTAGGAGGGGTCTCAAGGATTCTCTTGCTCAGTTGACCAACTTGTACCTCCAGATTTCTGATGGAGGACCTAGTTTCTGTTATAAAACTGTGAGTGGTCTTGGAGAGTTCAGAGACTATGGTTGATAAGTCAAAAAGGCTCTTCTTAGAAGTCTCCATCTATTGCTGAGAAGATGGGAATGGTGGTCTGTTGATGAACCTATTTTGGGTCCTTCCACCTTGATTATTGTTGAAGCCTTGCTGAGGCTTCTATTGATCCTTCCATGAGAGGTTAGGATGATTTCTTCATGAGGAATTATAGGTGTTTCCATAGGGTTCTCCCATGTAATTCACCTCTTCCATCATGGGTTGATCTAGATCATAGGGATCTCCATTATAGGAGGTGTCTTGAGTGCTGCTAGTTGCAGCCTGCACTCCAGTCAAATGCTGAGAGATCATATTGACTTGTTGGGTTAAAATCTTGTTCTGAGCCAGTATGGCATTCAGAGTGTTAACCTTCAGGACTCCTTTCTACTAAGCTACCCCATTGTTCACAGGGTTTCTCTCAGAAGTGTACACGAATTGGTTGTTTGCAACCATTTCAATGAGTTCCTGTGCCTCTTTAGGCATTTTCTTCAAGTGGAGTGATCCACTAATAGAATGGTTCAAAGACATCTTGCACATCTCAGATTGACCATCATAAAAGATACCTAGGATAGTCCATTCTGAGAGCATGTCAGGAGGACATCTCCTGATTAGTTGCTTGTATCTTTCCCAAGCATCATAGAGGGATTCACCCTCTTTTTGTCTGAAGGTTTGAACTTCCACCCTGAGTTTGCTCATCTTCTGAGGTGGAAAGAACTTGGTCAAGAAAACATTGACCAACTTTTCCCAAGAGTCTAGGCTTTCCTTAGTGTTCACACCCTGGGTTGAGCTACACGACCCGGGTTGACTGAAGACAAGAGTGACCGACCTCTTAAGGTTGGATCGCCACTGACCTCTCCTTAAAGAGCTCGGCCATGTCTTCATAGAGGCCCAAGTAGGCCCAAACGAAGGGATTCAGCCCACTCCAAAGGTGGCTAGCCTAAAGAGATAAGGTGGTTTTCCTCAAAAGGTAAAGATAAGATAACTGACTTATCTTAAAGTTCACTTCACGCTACTATAAATACACTGGAGCACCCAGGTATAACTCATACTCTGATTCTACACAAAAATCTGCCTAAAGCACGTGCTAACTTAAGCATCAGATTCTCTTGCAGTTACCACCACCCTCCGGTGATCAAGGATCAGCAGCACCACCAGATCCAACAAAGTCGGACGCGACAACTCTGGTCACAATAACAAATCTCATCCGGGATTGACCTTCGGTTTCAGGTAACCCTTGGAACATTGGTGCCGTTGCCGGGGAACCTGGAAGTCATCCCATCATCATGGAGGATAACCTTGACAACGATCACAACTCTGGCTTGGAGGACAGAACACCGCATAAAAACACGGAAGCAATGCCGAAAGATACACCTCAAAACAAGGGGGATAAACAACCCATAAACACAGAAATCTTGGAAGCTATCCGAGAACAACAGCATCGCCTTAAACAGCTGGAGCAAGAAGCCGATTGGCAACAGGAGGCCGAGCGAGACCTTCGTAGAGAAACAAGACGACGCCGAGAGCTGGAGGACAAGCTCCTAAAGCTTGAAGCTGACCTCAAAACTAAGACCACCCGATCCAGCCACGAGGAAAGTCCCCACAAGGACCAAGACCCGTTCACAAAGGAGATCATGAAAGCTAAAGTCCCGAAGGATTTCAAAGCCTCTGACGTGACTCTGTATGATGGTACGTCTGATCCAAGCCATCATCTTAGCAACTTCAGAAGTCGGATGTATCTTACGAATGCCTCAGATGCAATTCGTTGTAAAGCTTTCCCGACCACTTTGACCAAGACGGCAATAAAGTGGTTCGACAACTTGCCGCCAAGATCAATAGCAAGCTTCGATGATCTCGCCAAGAAGTTCCTAGCCAGATTCTCCATCCAGAAAGACAAAGCCAACCATGCCCCAAGCCTGTTAAGAATTAAGTAAAGAGATCGGGAGAGCCTCTGCAACTACATGGAAAGATTAAACAAGGCATGTCTGGACATACAAAGTCTGCCAACAGAAGCAGCCATCATGGGTCTCTTTTAGCCACTCCATATCCAAAAAGCACCCAACATCTCTAAACGAGGTACAAGAACGGGCTGAAAAATATATTAATATGGAGGAGAACTCTCGACTAGGAGAAATCTCAAAAGCCGGATTCTCCTACCCGCCTTGGGACAAGGATAAAGAGTCCAGGAAAAAAGAAGACCAGCCTACTGAAAAACCTAGAAAATACCACAACTACACTTCCCTTAGGGTTCCCTTGTGGATATTTACAGAGAGATATGCAACATTGAGAAGATCCCGCCCCTCGCCCGATTAAACATAAAAGAGGAGGAAGTCAGACAGAGTACTGCAAATACCACCGAGTCTACGGGCACCCCACCAACGAATGCTACGACCTAAAGAACGTCATAGAAAAGCTAGCCTGAGAAGGAAGACTAGACAGGTTCCTGGCCAACAAAACAAACGAACCGAGGAAGAGAAGAAGGGACGAAGAGGTCGGACGAGCTGAACGTCCGCCTCACACTCCTGAGAGGCATGTTCACATGATAAACGGTGGATTCGCAGGAGGAGAAATCTCTAAATCATCTCGCAAAAGACACTTTAAAGAGGTGTATCATGTTGGGGAAAGAGACAGGTTGGTTGACCTTCCCACTATTACCTTCACTCAAGAAGACGCCGAAGGCATCATCCCGAGGCATGATGACCCTGTGGTCATTACCATAATACTTGCCAATGCCAACCTCCACCGAACATTGGTCGACCAAGGAAGCTCTGCGGATATACTGTTCAAATTTGCCTTCGACAAGCTCGTTTTACAAGAAAAGAAGCTCAGAGCATATCCAAATAGCCTATTCGGGCTAGGAGACGCTCCAATTCAACCATTAGGGTACATCTCATTACACACAACCTTTGGAAAAGGAATTCGGTCTAGGACGTTGAGCATAGACTACATTGTAGTTGACGTGAGATCTGCCTACAACGCTCTAATAGGTCGGACAACGCTAAACCAGCTCGCCGTCGTGGTCTCCACTCCACATTTATGTATGAAGTTCCCCACTCTAGAAGAAATCGCTACCATGAAGGGAGACCAAAAACTAGCGCGACGCTGTTACAACGAAAGTCTAAACCTCAAAGGTGACCCTAGAAAAAAAGAAACCAATACTATAGAACTCGGGGGAATCTGAGCTCGCGAAGAATTCCGCCCTCAGCCAGAAGGTGAAACCCAAGAAGTTCAAATTGGAGACGCCCCAAACAAAACAACAAGTATAGGAGCAAATCTGAGAAAAGACTTAAAGGAACTGCTAATAAAGCTCCTAAAAGATAACTCCAACCTCTTTGCATGGAAGGCCGCCAACATGCCTGGTATTGATCCCAGACTAATGTGCCACAAGTAAGCCGTATATCCAGGGTCTCGGCCAGTACAGCAAAAACGCAGGAAGCTCGGCCCAGAAAGGTCGCAAGCTGTTGAGGAGCAGATACAGGCCTTGTTGGAGGCTGGGTTCATAAGGGAGGTAAAATACCCATTATGGCTAGCCAATGTGGTGTTGGTCAAAAAGTCAAATGGGAAGTGGCGGATGTGCACCGATTACACCGACCTCAACAAAGCCTGTGATAAACCAATATTTTATGGTCTATCTTGTGCTAATTTGAGTGGCTTTTATCAAGTCTTTGCACACTTATTCATACAATTGCATGATTTTACAATTCCTCCCTAATTTTGATCTATAATTGGAAACTTTCTTTCTAAACCCTTAAATTGTATATTTCTTTAATCCCTCTTTATACCATTCGATGCCGTGATCTGTGCGTTAAGTGTTTTCAGGCTTTATACAGAAGGAATGGCTTTAACCAGCAAGGAGCGACGCGCACGCATGGCTCACGTGTGCGCGTGAATTGGAGTTCACACGGTGACGCGTGCGCGTGCCTAACGCATATGCGTGACAAGGAAAATCGCCAAACGACACGCACGCATGACTGACATGTACGCGTGACATGCGCTACCTGCAGAATTCGCAGAAAACACTGGGGCCGATTTTGGGCCGAGTTGGACCCAGTTTCCAGCCCAAAAACACAGACTAGAGCCAAGGGTCGACCAGAGACTCAACAGACATTCTCATTAGCATAGTTTTAGATTTTTTTAGATGAGAATCTTAGAGAGAAATCACTCTTCCTCTAGGTTTTCTACATATTCATAGTTTTTATAGTTCATGCTTTTGCTTTTGCTTTGGATATTGAGAAGAGTCATTACCTTCGTTGAAGTTGCTATTATTCTAGTTTGTTTTCTTATTTCTTTACGCTTTTGATTACTTATTAATCCTGTTCAGATACGTATGTTGCATTTTGGGATTTATTAATGCAAGGAACTATTTTTATTTTTAATTAATTTTCAATCCATATTTTATTTAATTTATCATGTCTTCCTCTTATATTTCTGTGAGCGTTATATTTATGTCAATGGAGTAGACTCCCAACTTGACTTGGGGGTTGATTAAAAGGAGACCCTTGAGTTGAAATGCTCAAGTGATTAGTTAAATTGGAAGTTGTTGGCTAATTCTCTATTTACTAACGCTAGTCTTTCCCAAGGGAGAGGACAAGGACTTGCGAATAAGAGTTAGCTCAATCACTTGACTTTTCTTTATTTAGTAAGGGTTAACTAAGTGAAAACAACAAGCCTTTTGATACTACACTTGAGAGAATTCTAACAAGGATAGAACTTCCAATTAATCATTCCCTCGGTCAAGGCTTTTTATTTGATTATATAAATCTCTTTTAATTTACATTGCTTTAATTCACAATCCTTTATTTTTCCATTCTCCAACTCTCAAAATTCCTCGGAAAACTCCTGATTAATAAATTAGCACCCTTTTGTCAACTCGTTGGGAGACGACCTGGGATTTCTACTCCCAGTATTTTTATTCTAATTTTGTGACAACCCTTCTAAATTGATAAGCGGATTTTAGTTGGTTAAGAATTGTACTTACAACGCTGTTCTTACTATAATTTCTTAATTGACCGATTTTCGCCCGCATCAGCCTTCCCAAAAGATCCCTACCCACTCCCAAACATCGACACACTAGTTGACACTTCGTTAGGCTATCAGTACCTCTCCTTCATGGACGCTTATTCGGGATACAACCAGATCCCAATGTATCAACCCGACCAAGAGAAAACATCATTCTTAACCCCAAAAGCAAACTGTTGCTATATAGTTATGCCCTTCGGACTCAAGAATGCAGGGGCTACCTACCAAAGACTGATGAACAAAGTCTTCGCTGACCACATCAGAAAGCTAATGGAGGTTTACGTAAATGACATGTTGGTAAAAATACAAAGTGAGGAATCATTGTTATTAGACTTCACTAAAGTGTTCAACACCATAAGAAAACATGGTATGCAATTTAACCCCGCAAAGTGCACCTTCGTGGTAGAGGCTGGCAAATTCCTGGGCTTCATGCTCACCTAAAGAGGCATCGAAGCAAACCCAGACAAGTGCCATGCCATACTTCGCATGAAAAGTCCAACCTGTGTCAAAGAGGTCCAGCAGCTCAATGGAAGACTAGCGGCTCTGTCTAGGTTCCTAGCTGGATCAGCCTTAAGATCTCTCCCCTTCTATGCAACATTAAGGAAGGGAAAGAGGTTCGAGTGGATCCCAGAATGCGAACAAGCCTTCCAAGATTTCAAGAAATTTATGGGGCAACCACCTGTCCTTACTCGACCTCAGGAAGGTGAAGAGCTCATACTATACCTCGCCGTAGGAAGTCAGGCAATAGCATCAGCACTAGTCAGAGAAGACGAAAGTGGGCAACAACCCATTTACTTCATCAGTAAGGCTTTACAAGGGGCTGAATTAAACTATCAAAAGATAGAAAAGTTCGCCTACGTCCTCATACTCACTTCCCGATGACTCCGACCATACTTTCAAGCTCACACCATCAGAGTGCATACCAACCAACCCATAAAGGAGATCTTACAGAAAACAGATTTAGCTGGAAGAATCCTACAATGGGCGGTCGAGTTATCCAAATTCGATATCAAGTATGAAGCTCGGACAGCTATTAAATCCCAGTACCTGGCCGACTTCATCGCAGAGTATACTGACACCCCGAGCACCCCACAAAGTGGAGCCTTTATGTAGATGGCTCCTCAAACAAAACCGAAAGTGGCGCAGGCGTCATTTTAGAAAGCGATCAGGGAACCCAAATCGAGCTCTCCTTAAAATTCGAGTTTCCTACCTCAAATAATCAAGCTGAATATGAAGCACTACTGGCTGGCTTGAGGCTGGCTAGGGAAGTGGGAGCTCAAAGACTTACCATCTTTAGTGACTCCCAAATAGTCACTTTGCAAATAGAAGGGAGCTATCAAGCTAAGGATCCCACTATGAAAAAATACCTTGACAAAACCAAAGAACAACTCGGATAATTTAAGGGATATGAGATCTGACACATACCCCAAGAACAAAATACCCGAGCTGACGCACTCTCAAAACTAGCCAGCACTAAACCAGGGGGCAGCAATAGAAGTCTCATTTAAGAAACACTCCGAAGTCCATCAACCTTGGAGGAAGAAAAGATCCTAGCCATATCAAGACAAGATCAAGGATGGATGACTCCCATAATCAACTACCTCAAGTCAGAAACACTTCCCGCAGACAAAAAGGAGGCAAAAAGGCTAGTACGAGAAGCACAGTACTACACCGTAATACAAGACTTCCTATATAAATAGGAATATCTACACCTCTCCTAAAATGCGTCTGGACCTCCGCTACAAGGGAAGTTCTCGAATAAGTCCACAGTGGCATGTGCGGTAATCACCTTGGGGCACGAGCCCTTGCCAAAAAAGGTACTCCGAGCTGGTTTCTACTGGCCGACTTTGCAAAGGGAAGCAACAGAGTTTGTCAAGACATGCCCACCATGCCAAAAGCATGCCAACTTCCACATAGCTCCACCTGAGGAGCTCATCTACGTTACTTCACCCTGGCCATTCGTAAAGTGGGGGCTCGACCTCCTTGGACCCTTCCCCCAGGGGTCCGGACAAGTCAAGTTTCTCATTGTAGGCATAGACTACTTCACAAAGTGGATTGAGGCAGAGCCGTTAGCTAATGCCACCGCCCAAAGAAGTCGGAAATTCCTATACAGAAATATTATCACAAGGTTTGGGGTCCCATGCTCCATCACCACAGATAATGGTACTCAATTCACCGACACAGGCTTTAGAAATCTGGTAGCTGATCTAAAAATCAAGCACCAGTTCACCTCTGTAGAGCACCCACAAGCCAATGGACAGGCGGAAGCCGCCAACAAAGTCATACTGGCCGGGTTAAAACGGAGATTACAGCACGCCAAGGGAGCTTGGGCTGAAGAGCTCCCACAAGTCCTATAGGGATATCGGACAACACCACATTCAACCACAGGAGAATCACCATTCCGACTTGCTTATGGAATGGAGGCAATGATTCCCATAGAGTTAGAAGAAGGATCCCCTAGGATGATCCTCTACAACAAAGATACCAACCCCCAAGCTCAAAGGGAAGAGCTTGACCTACTTCCAGAAGTCCGAGAAAGAGTTCGGATTAGAGAGGAAGCCCTAAAGCATCGAATGGCTCTGAGGTATAATCGGAAGGTAGTCCAGCGAAGCTTCACCACCAATGATCTCATCTTAATCCAAAATGATATCGGAGCAGGTCAATCAGGAGAAGGGAAGCTAGCAGCTAACTGGAAAGGACCATATCGAGAAGCAGAAGTACTGGGGAAAGGTTACTACAAGGTGTCCGACCTCGAAGAGTGAGAGCTAGCAAGGTCATGGCATGCCTGTAACCTAAGAAGGTACTATAGCTAGAGAAATTAAAGATCTTAGGTCAAGGGGCACTCTTTTTCCTGAAAAGGTTTTTTACTGAGGTGCCAGGCCGAGACCTAAAAAACTACCCGACCTCTAAGGGTAAGCATTCATATGTACATACTTATATTTATGTTTTTATTTCATTTATTATTCAAATAAAAGTCGCCAATTCCCTAAAAAGTTTCCTACCAAGATGCATTAATCTAAACTCATAAAACGCAAAAATTCATCGCCTGATTACAAAGAGGTCAGCAAGGTGAAAACCAAATTTATCGCCCGATTACAAAGAGATCGGCAAGGTGAAAATAAAATTCATCGACCGATTACAAAGAAATCGGCAAGGTGAAAGTGATAGAAGTAGGTTAATGCAAGAAGTTATAAAAAGTAACCCATAAAAAGCGACCTGACGAGGTTTGACTAAAAATTGATTACTAAAAATAACTTAATAAGGCCCGACAGAGAAGTCAGACTCATAAACCCCAATTTTGTGGTTTATATTGTGTATAATTTGGGGGGTTATGTCAATATTTCTCACACTTATTCAATAGAATTGCATGGTTTTGTGTTCCCTTCCTAATTTTGCTTCATGATGAAAAACATGCTTATTTTGCCTTAGAATTGCTATATTTTGATCCTCTTTTATTGCCATTCGACGCCGTGATGTATTTGTTGAGTGATTTCAGGATTTATAGGACAAGAATGGCCTAGAAGAGGGAAACAAAGCATGCACAAGAGGAAGGAACATGAAGATTTGGATTTTGGGAACTTCAGCATGGGCGCGCACGCGCACTTCACGCGCACGCGTGGAGGAGGACAGCTGGAAGTGGAACGTAAGGATGGACACATCCGCGCAGATCAGAGAAATCCCACCGACGCGCACGTGCACATGGCGCACACGCGTGGATCACAAAAGCAATCGGCGCACACGCACGGCAAGCTACACGTGACCTCATTAAAGGAAATCGTGCCTGGCGATTTCTGAGGCTCATCAGGCCCAAATTCAAGCTGGTTTTGCATGGAAAAGACCCAAGGATGCTAGGGAAAAGGGGGGGGATCAATCATTTGACACTTAGACATAATTTTTAGCTAGTTTTGGTTCTTTGTTCTTCTAGAGAGAGAAACCCTTGTTCATCTCTAGATCTAGCTTTAATTTGATCTTTCCTTGTTGAATTGTGAATTGGATCTTGTTAATTACTAGTTTTAATTGTTTAATTTGAATTCTCTAGTATAATTTTGTTTAGATCTTGTGTTATTTTTATGTCTCCTTGTTGTTTGTCATTTTATGCCCCTTTCATGAATGTTGTGGATCTTGATTTGTTATTGTTGCATTGATGATTTCTATGATTAATTGTGTTGTTTGAGTGATTGTATGTTGATAATTGTTAGTGGCTACTTGTTAGTTCCAATTTAATTGCAATTTGAATATGTCTTTTGTTAATGCTTACCATGTGTTTGATGAAATATTTTCTTTGATTATGGAGTAGTTTTCTTTACTCTTAGCATAAGCTAAGGGAATTGAGTGACCTTGAGTCATTGGGTCTCATTGAATTGGTGATTTGAGAACCCTAGGTGATCAATTTGATACCCATTGATACTAACCCACTACTAATCTAATTAGTAGATAGGTTGGGACTTGTGGGTTGATGTGATCAAACCTATTTAACGTACTTCAAGCCTAGGAAAAGATAATACGTACTTAAGGCTTTTGAGAATTAGACTTAGTGGGTTGGTACCTCATAATTATCAATATTTGCTATGGAGACAAGGATGGCAACCTCAATTCCCATGCTTAGCCAAGAGTTGCTTTTATCATTCATATTTGAAAACCCAAAAATATTGATTGCTTTTCTTAGTTATAATTACTTGTTTAGTTTTGAATAGAATCACATTGGATGTTACTTTATTAGTTTGGAATTATTTACATCTTGCTTTAGTCAATTGAATTAGTTTCTTGCATTTCAAGATTACTTGCTCCTTAAGGTTCCTAGTTTAATTTCTCGCTCATGACTTGCAACCCCGGAATTCTAACCAATGTTGATGCACATGTTTGCCCATTCCTTGTGAGACGACCCGAGGTTTGAATACTTCGGTTACTTTTATTGGGGTTGAACTTGTGACAACCAAATTCCTTTCTAAATTTGACTCGAGGATTGTTGTTGGGTAGAGCTATACTTGCAACGGGATTTTATTGAGAAATTCTATACCGACATAGTCCTCGACCATCAATTTTTGGCGCCGTTGTCGGGGAATGGTTGCAACATATGCCTTGATATTGGTTATGTGAATATGTGAATATTGTAGATAGTTTACTTTCTTTCAATACTTAGCTATAGTTTAGATTTCGTTTGTATGTGTGATATGACTCCCAAGTTTGATGACTCGGTCCCAACCGAATTCTAACTTAGCCGTGTTTGACCCTGAGATTGAAAGAACCTTGTTACACACTCGACAAGCTAGACGGCGGTTGGACCGGCTAGTACTTCGGCCTCTCTTGAGGAACATACCGAATCACTAGACAGTACTGAGAGTGACTTGGAGTCCGCTACTTCCTATTCTTCTGTTGGCACTACTAATACATCTTTGCATCCTACAGGTGAGCCACACATGGTGGAGCCACGACAGATCACTTTGCATGAGCAAAGAGCTCCGGATATCATACTTCAACCTTTGCAAGCAAGGTATCCCAACCTTGATCCAAACATTGAGTTGAAGAGTAGCTTGATAAATCTACTTCCTAAGTATCATGGGTTGCCGGGTCAAGACCCCATCCGACATCTAAGAGATTTTCAAGTTGCTTGTTCTACGGCTCGATGGCATGGAGCCGATGAGTTGGCTATTATGGTTTTTGCCTTCCCCTTCTCTCTTGAAGGGCAAGAAAATATGTAGTTTTATTCACAACCGGATGAGATTGTGATCAATTGGGATTTCTTGAGAAGAGAGTTTCTAGATAAATTCTTCCCACCGGAGAAGACCGACTACATTCGAAAGGAGATTTTGGGTATAATGCAAAAGGACCAAGAGAGTTTGTATGAGTATTGAACTTGGTTCAAGAGGCTATTGGAATCTTGTCCACACCATGGATTGAACACTCACTTGCTCATTAGTTACTTCACCGGAGGTCTTTGTGCGGAAGATAGAAGATTGCTCACCGCTTCTAGTGGCTGTTCCCTTTTGAAAAACAAGACGGAAGGAGAAGCTTGGAAATTGATAAATGATATTGCCGAGGCTACACAACATGTAAGGGTGAGAAGTAATCCTCTCAAGGGTGTGGTAGAACCATCCCCTTCCGAAGCAAGCTTGACCAAGGCGCTTGGGGACATGATCACTATCCTCACACAAATACAAAAATATCAAAAGGAATACTACTCAATCCAAGCCATCCAAGCCCCACCTCAAGTTGCTCAACTTGAGGGCCCTCCTAGAATTTGTGGTTTGTGCTCTAGCACCACACATTACACCGATCAATGCCATCAAATTTAAGAGGAGCATGCCCTTGTCGTGGCCAATGTGAATTATAACAACCGTCCGCCCTATCCTTCTCAAAGCCAAAACAACTACTCTCATGGTAGTAATCAAAATCAACGGTGGATGGATAATGCACAAGGGAGCAATCAAAACCAAAGATGGAACAACTCTTCTTCTCATTACAACAACAACCAATCTTCATCTCAATACCACCACAACAACAATAACCACCAAGCCAACCAAAATCACCACAACCAAAACCAAAATAACTACACCAAGTACCAAGCACCACACCATAGACAACAATCTAACCAATCCTCTTCATCTTCCACCAATCAAGTTGATGAGCTTAGAGCCACTGTGGATAAATGGGAAGAGTGCTATAAGGCTCAATTCAAGGCCATGAGTGCTCAATTGGCCAATATCATTGATATGATTTCGAAGATGTCCATGTCCTCCTCCAACAACACCAACCTACCCTTAAGCTCTTCTAGCCTTCCTTCCCAACCCCAACCAAACTCCAAGGGTGGTCTCAACGCCATCACTCTATGGTCAGAGACTACATTAGAGGAGATACCTCCTAGGGTCATGGAAGATATTCATGATAAAGAAGTGGTTGTTGAAGCTCCACATGAAGAGAAGGAGGTAGACAAAAGGCATGATGAAGAAGGAGTAAGCCTTAAGGAACCCAAGAGGAAAGCTATAGTGGATGAGTCCATTCCTATCCCATTCCCTTCATTGGTGAAGAAAGCAAAGAAGACGCCGGAATTCGATTTAAACATGATTCAAGTGTTCAAGAAAGTTGAGGTAACCATACCACTTCTTGATGCTATCCAACAAATTCCGAAGTATGCAAAATTTCTGAAAGACTTGTGTACACACAAGGATAGGATAGGAGAGTTAGAGACATTATCCTTGGGTAGTTCAATTTCTTCCTTGATGGAACCTATTCCAAGGAAATGTGGTGACCCTGGACCTTGTTTGGTGTCTTGTTGTATTGGTGGGCGCACTTTTCATGACTATATGTGTGACCTAGGAGCTTGCGTAAGTATTATGCCACTTTCTATCTTTGTGCAGTTGAATTTAGCTCCATTAAAGAAGTCGGCGGCGAAGTTTGCCTTAGCCGATAAAAGTGTGATAACTGTGATGGGAATAGCAGAAGATGTACTTGTGGCAATCAAGGACTTGGTCTTTCCGGTTGACTTCTACATCCTTGAAATGCCTCCAACAGAAAATAGAAGCTCATCTTCTGTTTTACTTGGTAGACCCTTCCTTAAGACCTCTAAATTCAAGTTAGATGCCTTCACCGGCACATATTCCTTTGAGGTTGGAGACAAAACTATCAAGTTCAATTTGGAAGAAGCCATAAAGCATCCTCCCGAAGAGCATTCTGTTCTCCGATGTGATGTAATCGATGAAATGGTAGCGGAAGTGCGAGAAGAAGACCACAACAAGTTGTGCTACCCTATTGTTGAAGAGACGGATGACCAAGAGGATGAACAAGAGAAAGTTGTTGAGAGTGAACTCCGTGAGCTTGATGAAAAGAAACCTCAGCTTGAGGCAAGGAGTGAATTGAAGCCCCTTCCATCTCATTTGAAGTATGCTTTATTAAAGGACAACCAAAAGTTTCCAGTCATTATTGCTAGTGAGCTTTCTAGTGAGGAAGAAGGGAAGCTCCTAGATGTTCTAAGAAAGTACAAGAAGGCAATCGGTTGGAGCCTAGCCGATATTGTGGGGATTAACCCTCGCAAGTGCATGCATCGTATATTTCTCCAAGGGGGAGCTAGGCCGGTTAGGCAACCGCAAAGGAGGCTCAACCCGACCATCCTTGATGTGGTAAAGAAGGAGGTCACTAGGCTACTTGATGCGGGTATCATATACCCAATTTCTGACAGTGAATGGGTGAGCCCGGTCCAGGTTGTTCCCAAGAAATCGGGCATCACTGCAGTTAAAAAGGATGATGGTGAAGTGGTCACCAAGAGAGTACAAAATGCGTGGCAAGTGTGCATCGATTATAGGAGGTTGAACGCCGCTACAAGAAAGGACCACTACCCTTTGCCCTTTATCGATCAGATGTTGGACTGTTTGGCGGGTAAATCCCATTATTGCTTTCTTGATGGATTCACTGGTTACTTTCAGATTCACATTGCCCTTGAAAATCAGGAAAAGACAACATTTACTTTCCCTTTTGGCACCTTTGCCTACAAAAGAATGCCATTTGGACTATGTAATGCACCTGCTACTTTTCAGCGGTGTATGACTAGTGTCTTTTCCGATCTAATGGAGAATTGTCTGGAAGTCTTTATGGATGACTTTAGTGTTTACGGAACTTCATTTGATTGTTGCTTAGAGAACTTGGCCAAGGTCTTAGTTAGATGTGTTGACACTAACCTTGTCTTGAATTTTGAAAAATGTCACTTTATGGTAAGGCAAGGTATAGTGTTAGGACATGTGGTATCTAGTGAAGGAATTTCTGTAGACCCGGTCAAGGTCGATGTTATCACCACTTTACCTCACCCTTCATCTGTGAGGGAGGTCCGCTCGTTTTTGGGACATGCAGGGTTTTACAGGCACTTTATCAAGGATTTCAGCAAAATTGCTTTGCCATTGTCGCGCCTGCTCCAAAAAGATGTGGACTTTGAGTTTGACAATGTATGTGTGAAAGCGTTTGAAGAGTTAAGGAGAGTTCTCACCATAGCACCGATTGTGCGAGGCCCAAACTAGACGTTGCCATTCGAGATAATGTGCAATGCGTCAAACCATGCTGTAGGTGCCGCGCTTGCACAGCGCGATGGTAAACTCCCTTATGTCATTGCTTACTCTTCTAAAACACTGGATGCAGCACAATCCAACTATACCACTACAGAAAAGGAACTCCTAGCTATTGTTCATGCTTTAGATAAATTTAGATCTTATTTGCTAGGATCCAAGATAGTGGTATACATAGATCATGCAGCTTTAAAGTACTTATTGACAAAGAATGAGTCAAAACCTAGACTCATACATTGGATCTTGCTTTTGCAAGAATTCGACATTGAGATTAGGGACCGGAGTGGGTCACAAAACTTGGTTGCGGATCATTTAAGCCGCCTTGAGAATTTGAAATTTGACCCATTTCCGATCAATGACTCATTCCCATTGGATAGTTTGCATGCTGTGTTGGATAGCTTTTCTTGGTTTGCCCCAATGGCAAACTACTTGGTTGCGAAAATCTTCTCTCCCAACTTTTCTAAAAACCAAAGGGACAAGTTGAGGAGTAACTCCAAATACTACATTTGGGATGACCCTCACTTGTGGAAGAGGTGCGTGGACCAAGTAATACGAAGATGTGTGCCAGAATCTAAAATTCAACCTATTCTTGAAGCTTGCCATTCGTCCGAATGTGGTGGCCACTTTGGCCCACAAAGGACAGCTAAAAAGGTGTTGGATTGTGGATTCTGGTGGCCAACCTTATTCAAGGATGCTAACCGGTTTTGTGTGCCTTGCCATCAGTGTCAGAAGTCGGGAAACACGTTCCAAAGGGATGAGATGCCTTAGCAACCTATGTTGTTCTGTGAGATATTTGATGTATGGGCATTGACTTTATGGGACCATTTCCCAACTCAAGTGGGTATCTATATATTCTGTTAGCGGGTGACTACGTGTCAAAGTGGGTAGAAGCAATACCTACCCGCCTTGACGATGCCAATACCATCATTTCTTTTATTAGAAATCACATTGTATGCCGTTATAGGTCGCCACGAGTGATGAGCGGATAATTTATACGCTTTTTGGCATTGTTTTTACTTAGTTTTTAGTATGATTTAGTTGGTTTTTAGTATATTTTTATTAGTTTTTAATTAAAAATCACATTTCTAGACTTTACTATGAGTTTGTGTGTTTTTCTGTGATTTCAGGTATTTTCTGGCTGAAATTGAGGGAGCTGAGCAAAAATCTGATTCAGGCTGAAAAAGGACTGCTGATGCTGTTGGATTCTGACCTCCCTGCACTCAAAGAGAATTTTCTGGAGCTACAAAACTCCAAATGGCGCGCTCTCAATTGCGTTGGAAAGTCGACATCCAGGGCTTTCCAGCAATATATAATAGTCCATACTTTGCTCAAGGATAGACGACGTAAACTGGCGTTCAACGCCAGTTCCATGTTGCAATCTGGCGTCCAGCGCCAGAAACAAGTTACAAGTTGGAGTTCAACGCCAGAAACAGGATACAAACTGGCGTTGAATGCCCAAAACAGCTCAGACACGTGAGAAGCTTAAGTCTCAGCCCCAGCACACACCAAGTGGGCCCCAGAAGTGGATTTCTGCACTATCTATCATAGTTTACTCATTTTTTGTAAACCTAGGTTACTAGTTTAGTATTTAAACAACTTTTAGAGATTTATTTTGCAACTCATGACATTTTTAGATCTGAACTTTGTACTCTTTGACGGCATGAGTCTCTGAACTCCATTGTTGGGGGTGAGGAGCTCTGCTGTGTTTCGATGAATTAATGCAACTATTTCTGTTTTCTATTCAAACACGCTTGTTTCTATCTAAGATGTTTATTCGCACTTCAATATGATGGATGTGATGATCCGTGACACTCATCATCATCCTCAATCTATGAATGCGTGCCTGACAACCACCTCCATTCTACCTTCGATTGAATGAACATCTCTTGGATTCCTTAATCAGAATCTTCGTGGTATAAGCTAGAATCCATTGGCAGCATTCATGAGAATCCGGAAAGTCTAAACCTTGTCTGTGGTATTCCGAGTAGGATTCAAGGATTGAATGACTGTGACGAGCTTCAAACTCACAAGGGCTGGGCGTAGTGACAGACGAAAAAGGATCAATGGATCCTATTCCAGCATGAGTGGGAACCGACAGATGTTTAGCCGTGCGGTGACAGCGCACCTGGACCTTTTTCACTGAGAGGACGGATGGTAGCCATTGACAACGGTGATCCACCAACACACAGCTTGCCATAGGAGGAACCTTGCATGCGTGAAGAAGAAGACAGGGAGAAAGCAGAGATTCAGAAGACAAAGCATCTCCAAAACTCCAACATATTCTCCATTACTGCAAAACAAGTATTTAATCCATGCTCTTTTATTCTTTGAAATTCATACTGATAATTATAATTGATTTCCTGACTAAGATTTACAAGAGAACCATAGATTGCTTCAATCCAACAATCTCCGTGGAATTCGACCCTTACTCACGTAAGGTATTACTTGGACGACCCAGTGCACTTGCTGGTTAGTGGTACGAGTTGTGAAAAGTTTGATTTACAATTCGTGCACCAAGTTTTTGGCGCGGTTGCTGGGGATTGTTCGAGTTTGAACAACTGACGCTTCATCTTGTTGCTTAGATTAGGAAGATTTTGTCTTTTGGGTCAGAGTCTTTTATTATTGTTCTTGTTAAAATTTTAGAATCCTTATTTTCTTTTTCAAAAAATTTTTTCGAAACTTTATTTTTTATTTTATTTTATTTTTATTTTGTACTAATAATTGAGTTTTTCTGTTTGAGTTTAGTCTTATATTTTAAGTTTGGTGTCAATTACAGGTTTTTATTTTCTCTTAAATTTTCGAAACTGTGTTCATTGTTCTTTCTTAATCTTCAAGTTGTTCTTGTTTATTTTCCTTGTTTGATCTTTAGTTTTTCTTGTTTTGTGATTTTTCTTGTTTTTCTTGTGCATTTTCGAATTATTAGTATCTAAAAAAAAATTTTTACTTATTGAATACCTTGTTAAAGCACTTTAAATTTATAGCTCAATTGGCTAGAGCGTGATGCTTATGTTCTAGGTAATTGGCTATCTTCTTTTTTAAAAACTTTTTCAAAATTAATTTTTCTTTGAATATATCTTGTGTCAAACTTTAAGTTTGGTGTTTTCTTGTTGATTTTTCTTTAATTTTCAAAAATTTTGTTTTGATTTTCTAAAAATTTTAAGTTTGGTGTTCTATCTTCATGTTCTTGTTGTTCTTGTGAGTCTTCAAAGTGTTCTTGAGTCTTCCTTGTATTTTGATCTTAAAATTTTTAAGTTTGGTGTTCCTTGGTGTTTCCCTCCAAAATTTTCGAAAATAAGGAGCATTAGATCTAAAAATTTTAAGTTTTGTGTCTTTTTATTGTTTTTTTCTTTCCTCATTGAATTCAAAAATATCTTTTTCCTTTATTTTAATTGATTTTTCGAATTTTACTTTAAAAAATTCAGATTTTATTTTAAAATTTTTTATTTTATCTTATCTTAGTTTTAAAATTTCAAAATTCAAATCTTTTTCAAAAAAAAAAAATCATATCTTTTTCAAAATCTTATCTTATCTTATTTCAAATTTCAAATTTCAACTTTCAAAATTCAAATTTTAAAATTAAAATTTCAAAATTAAAATTTTAAAATTCAAATTTTAAAATTCAAATTTCAAATTTTCAAATTTAAAATTTAATTTTCAAAACTTTTTAATTTAAAATTCCTTATCTTCTCTTACCTAGCCTATCTTATCTTTTCTAATCTCAAATTTTAAAATAAAATATTTTTCATATCTTTTCTTTTTTATTTTTTTATTATTTTATTTTCTTATAAGTATCTTTAATTTTAAGACATATCTTTTTCAAAACTTCCTAACCAATTTCTCTCTCTTCATTTTTTTTTGAAAATCCTCACCAACATCTTTTTCTAATCTTTTTAATTAATTAATTTAGTTTTCAATTTTTTTTATTTATTTTTCTCCAAATTTTCGAATTTATAGTCAATTTTTCATTTATTTTCTTTTATTTTATTTAATTTTAATTTCGGTTTTCAAAAAAAAAATTTATTTGCAAGCCGCATCATCTCCCTTTCTCCATCATGGACCTAAGTGGAAATGAACAGTCCAGAAGGACTCTGGGGTCATATGCTAACCCCACTACTGCTTCATATGGGAGCAGTATCTGTATACCCTCCATTGGAGTCAGTAGCTTTGAGTTGAATCCTCAGCTCATTATCATGGTGCAGCAAAGTTGCCAGTATTCCGGTCTTCCACAGGAAGAACCTACAGAGTTTCTGGCACAATTTTTACAAATTGCTGACACAGTACATGATAAGGAAGTAGATCAAGATGTCTACAGATTATTACTATTTCCATTTGCTGTAAAAGACCAAGCTAAGAGGTGGTTAAATAACCAACCTAAGGCTAGCATAAGGACATGGAAACAGCTGTCAGAAAAATTCCTGAATCAATACTTCCCTCCAAAATGGATGACACAGCTAAGACTGGACATCCAAGGCTTTAAACAAGGAGATAATGAATCTCTTTATGATGCCTGGGAGAGATATAGAGAGATGCTAAGAAAATGCCCCTCTGAAATGTTTTCAGAGTGGGTGCAGTTAGACATCTATTATGGGCTTACAGAGAAAGTTCAGATGTCTTTGGACCACTCAGCTGGTGGATCTATACACATGAGAAAGACAATTGAAGAAGCTCAAGAGCTCATTGATACAGTTGCCAGAAATCAGCATCTGTACCTAAGTAGTGAGTCTTCCATGAAAGAAGAGGCTAAAACAGTAACTGCTGAACTCAGTCCTGCAGAACAAGTTACTGAATTCAATCAGCAATCAGATTTTCTAACAAAACAGCTAGCCGAATTCAAGGAGATACTACAAGACACAAGAATGGCTAATATGAATATGGAAGTACATTTGAAGCAAACAAAACAGCAATTATCAAAACAAATAAAAGAAGAGTGCCAAGCAGTTCAATTAAGAAGTGGGAAAACATTAAATACCTCACTTTAGAGCAGCAGAAAGCTAAGAAAAGAACAACTGACAGAGGATGAGCAAAATACTATCCAAAATCCCTCTGAGGACAGTAAGAGCCCAGAGAGAAATAACTCTAGCGTTCAAACGCTAGAAAAGGGTGCAGAGATGGCGTTAAACGCCCAACCCATGCACAGTTCTGGCGTTCAAACGCCAGAAACAGGTAGGAAGTTGGCGTCCAACGCCAATCAAGCTTCCAACCTTGGCATTCAAACGCCAGTGAGGGATCAGACATACACAAGTGCTGATAACAACCCCTCTAAAAAGGCTTTCCCAACCGCTTCTGTAGGAAATAAACCTGCAGCAACCAAGGTTGAGGAGTACAAAGCCAAGATACCTTATCCTCAAAAACTCCGCCAAGAGGAGCAGGATAAGCAATTTGCTCGCTTTGCAGACTATCTCAGGACTCTTGAAATAAAGATTCCATTTGCAGAGGCACTTGAGCAAATACCCTCTTATGCCAAGTTCATGAAAGATATCTTGAGTCATAAGAAGGATTGGAGAGAAACTGAAAGAGTTTTCCTCACTGAAGAATGCAGTGCAGTCATTTTGAAAAGCTTCCCAGAAAAGCTTAAAGATCCCGGGAGCTTTATGATACCATGCATATTAGAGGGTAATTGCACCAAGACAGCTTTATGTGATCTTGGGGCAAGCATCAACCTAATCCCTGCATCCACTATCAGAAAGCTTGGCTTGACTGAAGAGGTCAAACCAACCCGGATCTGTCTTCAACTTGCTGATGGCTCCATTAAATACCCATCAGGCATAATTGATGACATGATTGTCAAGGTTGGGCCATTTGCCTTCCCTACTGACTTTGTAGTGCTGGAAATGGAGGAGCACAAGAGTGCAACTCTCATTCTAGGAAGACCATTCCTATCAACTAGACGAACCCTCATTGACGTCCAAAAAGGGGAGATAACCCCGAGAGTCAATGAGGATGAGTTTAAGTTGAATGTTGTCAAAGCTATGCAACATCCAGACACATCAGACGACTGCCTGAGCGTTGATATTATTAACTCCCTAGTGGAAGAGGTCAATATGACTGAGAGTCTCGAATCAGAGCTAGAGAACATTTTTAAAGATGTTCAGCCTGATCTAGAGGATTCAGAGGAATTGAAAGAGCCTCTGAAACTTCCTCAGGAAGAGGAAAAACCTCCTAAACCCGAGCTCAAACCATTACCACCATCCCTGAAATATGCATTTCTGGGAGAAGGTGACACTTTTCTGGTGATCATAAGCTCTGCTTTAAATCCCCTGGAAGAGGAAGCGCTACTTCAAGTGCTAAGGACACACAAGACAGCTCTTGGGTGGTCCATAAGTGACCTTAAGGGCATCAACCCAGCAAGATGCATGCACAAGATCCTATTGGAGGATGATGCTAAGCCAGTGGTTCAACCACAGAGGCGGCTAAATCCAGCCATGAAGGAAGTAGTGCAGAAAGAGGTCACTAAGTTACTAGAGGCTGGGATTATTTATCCTATTTCTGATAGCCCCTGGGTGAGTCCTGTCCATGTTGTCCCTAAGAAGGGAGGTATGACAGTGGTTCATAATGAAAAAAATGAACTGGTTCCTACAAGAACAGTTACAGGGTGGCGTATGTGTATTGACTATAGAAGGCTCAATACAGCCACCAGGAAGGATCACTTCCCTTTACCATTCATAGACCAGATGCTAGAAAGACTAGCAGGTCATGAATACTACTGCTTTTTGGATGGCTATTCAGGTTACAACCAAATTGCAATAGATCCACAGGACCAAGAGAAAACAACATTCACATGTTCTTCTGGAGTATTTGCCTACAGAAGGATGCCTTTTGGTCTGTGTAATGCACTTGCAACCTTTCAGAGGTGCATACTCTCTATCTTCTCTGATATGGTAGAGAAGTTTCTGGAAGTCTTCATGGATGACTTTTTAGTATTTGGAGACTCATTCAGCTCCTGCCTTAACCATTTAGCACTTGTTCTGAAAAGATGCCAAGAGACCAACCTAGTTTTAAACTGGAAAAAATGTCACTTTATGGTGACTGAAGGGATTGTCCTTGGGCATAAAATTTCAAACAAGGGAATAGAGGTGGATCAATCTAAAGTTGAAGTAATTGAAAAATTACCACCACCTGCCAATGTTAAGGCAATCAGAAGCTTTCTGGGGCATGCAGGATTCTATAGGAGGTTTATAAAGGATTTTTCAAAAATTGCAAAACCTCTGAGCAATCTGCTAGCTGCTGATACGCCATTTGTGTTTGACACAAAGTGTCTGCAGGCGTTTGAGACCCTGAAAGCTAAGCTGGTCACAGCACTAGTTATTTCTGCACCAGACTGGACATTATCATTCGAACTAATGTGTGATGCCAGTGACCATACCATTAGTGCAGTACTGGGACAGAGGCATAACAAGCTTTTGCATGTCATTTATTATGCTAGCAGTGTTTTAAATAATGCCCAGAAAAATTACACAACCACAGAAAAAGAATTACTTACAGTGGTTTATGCCATTGACAAGTTTAGATCATACTTAGTAGGATCAAAAGTGATTGTGTACACTGACCATGCTGCTTTTAAATATCTACTCACAAAGCAGGATTCAAAGCCCAGGCTCATAAGATGGGTGTTGCTTCTGCAAGAGTTTGATATAGAAATAAGAGACAGAAAAGGGACAGAGAATCAAGTAGCTGATCACATGTCCCGGATAGAACCAATAGCAGGAGCATCCCTCCCTCCTACTAAGATCTCTGAAACCTTTCTGGATGAGCAATTGTTTGCTATTCAGGAAGCTCCATGGTTTGCAGACATTGCAAACTATAAGACTCAAGGTTCTCCTTCTGTAACCTTGGAGAGGAAGCATGAAAAGCTTCTCTCACTGCAGAGTCAACCAAAGCCCCCACAGTCAAACTCTAAGTTTGGTGTTGGGAGGCCACAACCAAACTCTAAGTTTGGTGTTGAACCCCCACATTCAAACTCTAAGTTTGGTGTTGGGAGGTCCCAACCTTGCTCTGTTTATCTGTGAGGCTCCATGAGAGCTCACTGTCAAGCTATTGACATTAAAAAAGCGCTTGTTGGGAGGCAACCCAATGTTATTTAATTATTATTTATTTTCCCTTGCTATTTTATGTTTTCTTTAGGTTGATGATCATGTGAAGTCACAAAAATAAATGGAAAATCAAAAACAGAATGAAAAACAGCACACCCTGGAGGAAGATCATTCTGGCGTTTAAACGCCAGAAACAAGCATCAGTCTGGCGTTAAATGCCAGAAACAGGCTACATTTGGGCGTTTAACGCTAGAAACAGGCAGCAGTCTGGCGTTAAACGCCAGGATTGCACAGTAAGGGCATTTTGTATGCCTAATTAGAGCAGGGATGCTAAATCCTTGACCCTACTGGATCTGTAGACCCACAGGTTCCCCACCTACCTCACCATTCAAATTCAAACCATTCCCCTCCCAAACTCACCCATTCACACACTTCCATCTCCTCCATCTTCTCCACTTCTTTCTTCTTTTGCTCGAGGATGAGCAAACCTTTTAAGTTTGGTGTGGCAAAAGCATTGCTTTTGTTTTTCCATAATTCAGTGGTAGAGCAATTGACTGCAGATCAAAGAGCTATGAGGAAAGAGCAACAAAGGCAAGGAAGAGACATAGAAGAGCTCAAGAGCACCATTGGTTCTTCAAGAAGAGGAAGACGCCACCCTCATTAAGGTGGACCCATTCCTTAATCTCCTTGTTCTTATTTTCCTGTTTTTCTTTTACTATGCTTCATGTTTAATTATTTTTGTGTCTTTACTATATGATCACTGGTATCTAAGTGTCTATGTCTTAAAGATATGAATGTCCTATGAATCCATCACCTTTCTTAAATGAAAATTGTTTTCTGAAAAAGAAAAAGAAGTACATGAATTTCGAATTTTAAAATAGTTTAATTATTTTGATGTGGTGGCAATACTTTTTGTTTTCTGAATGAATGCTTGAACAATGCATATGTCTTTTGAATTTGTTGTTTATGAATGTTAAAATTGTTGGCTCTTGAAAGAATGATGAAAAAGGAGAAATGTTATTTGATAATCTGAAAAATCATAAAAATGATTCTTGAAGCAAGAAAAAGCAGTGAAGAACAAAGCTTGCAGAAAAAAAAGCGAAAAAAAAAAGAGAGCAAGAAGAAGAAAAAGCAAGCAGAAAAAGCCAAAAGCTCTTTAAACCAAAAGGCAAGAGCAAAAAGCCAATAGCCCTTAAAACCAAAAGGCAAGGGTAATAAAAAGGATCCAAGGCTTTGAGCATCAGTGGATAGGAGGGCCTAAAGGAATAAAATCCTAGCCTTAGCGGCTAAACCAAGCTGTCCCTAACCATGTGCTTGTGGCGTGAAGGTGTCAAGTGAAAACTTGAGACTGAGCGGTTAAAGTCGAGGTCCAAAGCAAAAAAAACAGAGTGTACTTAAGAACCCTGGACACCTCTAATTGGGGACTTTAGCAAAGCTGAGTCACAATCTGAAAAGGTTCACCCAGTTATGTGTCTGTGGCATGTATGTATCCGGTGGTAATACTGGAAAACAGAGTGCTTAGGGCCACGGCCAAGACTCATAAAGTAGCTGTGTTCAAGAATCAACATACTGAACTAGGAGAATCAATAACACTATCTAAATTCTGAGTTCCTATAGATGCCAATCATTCTGAACTTCAAAGGATAAAGTGAGATGCCAAAACTGTTCAGAAGCAAAAAGCTAATAGCCCCGCTCATCTAATTAACACTGATCTTCATAGATGTTTTTGGAATTCATTGTATATTCTCTTCTTTTTATCCTACTTTGTTTTTAGTTGCTTGGGGACAAGCAACAATTTAAGTTTGGTGTTGTGATGAGCGGATAATTTATACGCTTTTTTGCATTGTTTTTACTTAGTTTTTAGTATGATTTAGTTGGTTTTTAGTATATTTTTATTAGTTTTTAATTAAAAATTATATTTCTGGACTTTACTATGAGTTTGTGTGTTTTTCTATGATTTCAGGTATTTTCTGGCTGAAATTGAGGGAGCTGAGCAAAAATCTGATTCAGGCTGAAAAAGGACTGCTGATGCTGTTGGATTCTGACCTCCCTGCACTCAAAGTGAATTTTCTGGAGCTACAGAACTCCAAATGGCGCGCTCTCAATTGCGTTGGAAAGTAGACATCCAGGGATTTCCAGCAATATATAATAGTCCATACTTTGCTCAAGGATAGACAACATAAACTGGCGTTCAACGCCAGTTCCATGTTGCAGTCTGGCGTCCAGCGCCAGAAACAAGTTACAAGTTGGAGTTCAACGCCAGAAACAGGTTACAACCTGGCGTTGAACACCCAAAACAGCCCAGGCACGTGAGAAGCTTAAGTCTCAGCCCCAGCACACATCAAGTGGGCCCCAGAAGTGGATTTCTGCACTATCTATCATAGTTTACTCATTTTTTGTAAACCTAGGTTACTAGTTTAGTATTTAAACAACTTTTAGAGATTTATTTTGCAACTCATGACATTTTTAGATCTGAACTTTGGACTCTTTGACGGCATGAGTCTCTGAACTCCATTGTTGGGGGTGAGGAGCTCTGCTGTGTTTCGATGAATTAATGCAACTATTTCTGCTTTCTATTCAAACACGCTTGTTTCTATCTGAGATGTTTATTCGCACTTCAATATGATAGATGTGATGATCCGTGACACTCATCATCATCCTCAATCTATGAACACGTGCCTGACAACCACCTCCATTCTACCTTCGATTGAATGAACATCTCTTGGATTCCTTAATCAGAATCTTCGTGGTATAAGCTAGAATCCATTGGCAGCATTCATGAGAATCCGGAAAGTCTAAACCTTGTCTGTGGTATTCCGAGTAGGATTCAAGGATTGAATAACTGTGACGAGCTTCAAACTCACAAGGGCTGGGCGTAGTGACAGACGAAAAAGGATCAATGGATCCTATTCCAGCATGAGTGGGAACCGACAGATGATTAGCCGTGCGGTGACAGCAGCACCTAGACCTTTTTCACTGAGAGGACGGATGGTAGCCATTGACAACGGTGATCCACCAACACACAGCTTGCCATAGGAGGAACCTTGCGTGCGTGAAGAAGAAAACAGGGAGAAAGCAGAGATTCAGAAGACAAAGCATCTCCAAAACTCCAACATATTCTCCATTACTGTAGAACAAGTATTTAATCCATGCTCTTTTATTCTTCGAAATTCATACTGATAATTATAATTGATTTCCTGACTAAGATTTACAAGAGAACCATAGATTGCTTCAAACCAACAATCTCCGTGGCATTCGACCCTTACTCACGTAAGGTATTACTTGGACGACCCAGTGCACTTTCTGGTTAGTGGTACGAGTTGTGAAAAGTTTGATTTACAATTCATGCACCAATGAGCAATCGTGAGCGACCAAGGATCCCACTTTTGTAACAGGAAAGTAGAGGCACTACTCAAGCGCTATGGGGTATTGCATAAGGTTGCCACTGCTTATCATCCGCAAACCAATGGACAAGCGGAAGTGTCCAACTGGGAGACCAAGAGAATCTTGGAGAAAGTGGTCAATCCACAAAGGAAGGATTGGAGCTTCCGGTTAGGAGATGCACTATGGGCGTATAGGACGGCCTACAAGACTCCATTAGGGATGAGTCCCTTCCGGATCGTTTATGGTAAGGCATGCCACCTTCTGGTGGAAATTGAGCATAGAGCCTATTGGGCGGTAAAGCAATGTAAAATGGATTTCACCAAGGCTGGTGTGGCCAGAAAATTACAACTAAAGGAGCTCGAGTGCTTAAGGATGGAGGCATATGAGAATGCCCAGATATACAAGAAAAAGACTAAAGCCTTTCACGATCACCACATCTGAAGGAAGGATTTTCAAGAAGGTGATGAGGTTCTCTTCTACAACTCGAGGCTGCGATTTATGCCTGGCAAGCTCCGTTCTAGATGGGAAGGACCCTTCAAGGTGAAAGAGATAAAGCCCTATGGAGTGGTAGAATTTTTTGACCCTCAAAGTGAGATGACTTTCAAAGTTAATGGACATAGAGTGAAGAAGTACCATGGCTACAAGTTACCAAGAGAAGTGGAAGTGCTCCTACTTGAGGATGCACCAAAGGGAGAGGAAGCTTAAGGAAAGGACCGTCCAACTTAAGGACCTTAAAGAGAAGTGCTTGGTGGGAGGCACCCCACCGTGGTAAGATCTTCCTTGTGAATACCTTCTTGTTTGTAGCTCTAGATTTTTGTATATTTTGTGACTTCTTGATGTTGTTGATTGCATAGGAATGCTAGCTTTGTTAATCTTGTTGGATAACTAGAATATTTAGATAGATTTCCTCATTTTGGTATGGATAAATTGTTGAAGTAAAGAGAATGCTATGTTTTGAATAAGTGCATGAATTTGAGTGTGTTCTCTTGACTACTAGCTTGAACACCTGCCAAGAATGTGTTAGAATATCCTTTTCTATGTTGTTTAAAAAAAAAGCAAAAAAGCAAGGAAAAAGGGCATCCGCGCGCAAGCGCACTGTGCGCGCGTGCGTCGGTAGTGCATTCCTTACTCCTGGGCCAAAAATCCGAGAGTCAAGCCCACTTTGTGCCCATTCCATGCTAGGCACCCACGCGCCAGCGTACGTGCCGCCTGCGCGCCCCTTGCAAATTGGCCATCGACGCGCAAGCACACTGTGCGCGCGCGCGCCGATGGTGCTATATGAACTCCCTGGTACAAAAATGAGAAAGTTGTGCCATACTTGTGCCTAGTCTGTGCCCGCACGGATGCGTCCGCGCACTGCGCGCATTCGCACCGGTCGCCAATTCACTCAGGCACGGGTTTGCGCACTGTGCGCATCCGCGCGCCTGTGCTGCGTGCCACCTCTGGTACAAATCACCTGAGACTTAGGCCTACTTTGTGCCAACCCTATGCCAGGAGCCTAACCAACTTCGTGCGTACACGCCATTGACGCGTACGCGTCCCTCACTCCACCTTCACCGACGCACTAGCGCTCCGTGCGCGCGCGCCGGTCGCACGAACCAGTTTTAAAGCTGGCGCGCTCTGCTTCTATCCCTCTCCCACCTTCTTTCTTATTTCTTTCTTCTTCTTACTCCATCACCTCTCTTCTTCTTCTTCTTCTTCTTCTTCTTCTTCTTCTTCTTCTTCTTCTTCTTCTTCTTCTTCTTCTTCTTCTTCTTCTACAATCCATCACCACCGTCTCCGGTTACTTACCGGTGACCACCACCACTTCTGGTGGCCCTACATCTCTTCTATCTCTTTCTCATCTTCACAAAAGAAAATTCTACCTTGTTCTTTTACACTTATCAAGGTTATACTTCTTCCATATCTCATCTATTACTTTCTTTGCATAATCTCTTCTTCTAGTTAGATTTTTCTTGTTTATTTACTTATTTTCTCTTTTAGTTGCATGTTTATACTACTTGCTTTTTGCTTGTTTACTTTTTCCATCTTCTTGCTTTTCCATGGATGTTGAAATTGAATTTTAGTTTGCTTTGATGGTTCTTCGTGATTTTTTTTCATTGTCTTTGTCAGTAAATGATGTTGTGTGATGATTGATATTTCATTTTGGGCTTGTAATTGGTTGAGTATCTCATAATTGCTTATTGCTTGTTAACTGCACGCCAAGTATTTGAGAAAATACACATATGCCATTTTGGCTTATTCTAGTCATATATCTTCAATTTGGTGCTTCCTCCTCACTCACTTGTTGTCTTCTAAATGCATTGAGTCCACTTTGCTTATCACTTGCTAATTAGATACTCATTGAACATGACTTGCTCTTTGTTATAGATGCTTGAGATTATTCTTCTCATGCCATTTTGCATGCTTCACTCCCTCTTGCATCCCATGCCAAGTGTTGTGACCCATGTCTCTATGATTACTTTGTTGTAATAATTCTTTTACGCACTATCTTTCACTTGCATGTTTTTGTTGAGATGACTCTTTGGGTTTAATGCTTTCCTTTTTCCCTTTCTTTTTCAGGATGGCCACCAAGAAAGACAAGGAGAAAGCTTCAAGGAAACCGGCCATAAAGAGGGCACCCCAAAGGTCAAACTCTAAGGCGCACTCTTCATTAGGAGCCAAACCCCTATCTAAGAAGGCGAAGGCACCCGCTCCTATTGATGAAAATGAGTAGAGCAAACCGGCAAAGGATTCTTCAAGATTCCCCAACTGCTTCTGTGAACTTGTGTTCCCCACCATGGTTGAGAGGAACTATCATGCTGAGCATCTACTCGCCCCGCCGGACAAGGTTGCTCCTTGTATTCTACCCTGCATTGAACGGCGAGGATAGGAGTTTCTTCTGAGAAAACCACAAGAGGTCAACCTCTCGTGGGTGGTTGAGTTCTACACTAACTACCATCTTCCCTCTCTTCAATTGGTATACATGCGCTAGAAGCAAGTATCAGTTTCAGAAGAGGCTATTCAGCAAGTGCTTAATGTCTTACCAATACCAAGTGACATGGATGGCTACCAAGAGGTCTTGCATCAGCGAGAAAAGTTTGGATTTGATTGGGACTCGATCCTCCGGGTCATTGCTGAACCAGAGGCATTTTGGACCCATGGTCGACTCAGGATGAGACCCAAGTGCATTGACGCTCGCTTCCTCACTGTAGAAGCTAGAGCTTGGGCCCAGATCCTATCCCACTATGTGCTACCTAGCACTCATAAGTCGTCCTTCACGGCGGATCTTGCTTTGCTTGTTTGGTGTGTTCTCACAGAGAGACCGGTGAACATTCCACTTCCTGTCAAGCAAGCGATGGGACAAGTCCACGCCCGGGGCAATTTGCCATTTCTAGCTCTGGTATCTGATTTAGTTGCTGTTGCGGATGTTCCTTGGGAAGACATGGACACGAAGGCTATAATTCTGGCTAAGGGCAATGTGGTCCCAAGCGGCAAATACTTACATCTTCCCATGAACAACCCAAGCCTTGACATAGCCCTCCCATATACTATTCCTTCTACCTCATCATCACCACCACGGCAAAGATCCACATGTCAAAGAATAGAAGATCTACACCGGAAGATTGATAGATATGAGCGGCGCAACCAACGCCGATACACTTGCATCAAGAAGCTTCTGCGTTGTGTTACCCCTAGCATGGAGGAACCTGAAATATTCACATCCACCTCAAACCCAAGTGATGGGAGCTCTGATGAAGGGGATAGTGAAGGTTCTGATCCCGACCGTCCTTTGCGCATTGTTGGTAGCACGGAGGACCGTGCTAAATTCTAAGTGTGGGGAGGTCGTTCGACCGATCTCCATGGGTAACAATCTCTCCCTTTTAACACCCATGCATTTATCTTTTGCTTAGTAGTTCGTACATTGCATGTGTAGTTAGTCTTGCTTGTAAATACTCTTTGCATGATGATTAGCTCCTATAGAATTACTTGGTCAAAGTAATGACTTCTTCCCCAAGAAACTGTAATTTCGGGGTACCCTACCAAATTTGAAAAAATTTTTGCGGTAAACTTGCTTCGAGAATGTATTTTAGAACATAGTGATTGAACTAAGAACACAAGCATGTAAGTTTTGAGCCTATTGTGTGGTTACATCTTCTAACCACTATTTCCTATTCTTGTGTGCATTATTCTCTCTCTATGATTGTAATCCTTGCTTTGTCTGATTCTATATGTCCATTACTTTGTGTATGAATGCATTTACATGATTGAGGCCATCATTCCAATAGTCACTTTTCCCAAACGGCCTTAACCCTTTTATCTACCATTGCTAACCAATTTTGAGCCCATGATGAACCCTTTTTGTTCTAAATAGAGCACATCAACAACCCTAAGTGAAAAATAATGGATGTCCCTAGATTTGGATCATTGATTAGCTTAGGTAAGTGGAGGTGTGTATCATTCAAAAGGGAGGGTGTACTTGGGAACTTGGGTAGATGTAAAGAGATGTATTGTGATTATAATTGAAAATTTTGGGAAGTGAGAACATACTCATTATTGAATGATTGAGCCATATGCATTGAAACTTTTATACATGAAACCCCAAGAAAGAGGGGACCAAAAAGAAAAAAAATTTTGTATGTGTATATTTGAGAATGTAAGAAAAAGAAATAGAAAAAAAATATGTATATATATATATATATATAAGAAACAAAAATAGAGAAAAAAAAAGAAGGAAGCAATGAAAGGGGACAAAAAAATGCCCCAAGACAAAGTAATAATAACAATGCATATGAGATGTGAATTGAAAAGAATGCATGAGTATGCGAAAAGAGTGAAACTCATGGGTAGCGTAGCTAGGTAATGTATTATAGTTGTATAGGTTGTTCTATGTGTCTAGTGGGATCCTAGGTTAATCAAGGACTCAAATCTTAAGCTCACTTGACCATATACATCCTTGCCTTCGCCCTAGCCCCATTACAACCCATGAATAAGACCTCATGATACTTGTAAGCATGCATTAAGTAATTGTTGATTGTTAGATGAAAGACAAATCTTGAAAAGCATGATTAGGTGAGGATTGAGTGACGAACCCTATACACTTGAGCGAATAGAGTGGATACACTTTCGGTGAGGGTTCGATACTCAACTCCTTGTTCCCGGCTTTCACAAGTGTTCATCTAGCAAGTTATATGCACTTCATGTTGATGTTCAAATTGGTAGGATTCATGAACTACATAGCATTTTCACCCCGTATGCTCATATGTGTTCTTGGAGAATAGATTTACCCTTGACCAAGTAGATAGATGATTTTACTTTAGTTGCATGCATTCATTTAGGAAATTTGCATTTCATAAACCCTTTCTGACCATGATCTTTGGTCTTTTTATTTTAAGCATGAGGACATTCTTGGTTTAAGTGTGGGGATATTTGATAAACCCCAATTTTGTGGTTTATATTGTGTAGAATTTGGGGGGTTTTGTCAATATTTCTCACACTTATTCACTAAAATTGCATGGTTTTGTGTTCTCTTCCTAATTTTGCTTCATGATGAAAAACATGCTTATTTTGCCTTAGAATTGCTATCTTTTGATCCTCTTTTATTGCCATTTGATGCCGTGATGTATTTGTTGAGTGATTTTAGGATTTATAGGACAAGAATGGCCTAGAAGAGGGAAACAAAGCATGCACAAGAGGAAGGAACATGAAGATTTGGATTTTGGGAACTTCAGCATGGGCGCGCACGCGTGGAGGAGGACAGCTGGAAGCAGCGCGCAAGGATGGACGCATCCGCGCGGATCAGAGAAATCCCACCGACGCGCACACGCACGCGCGGAAAGCTGCTCGTGACCTCATTAAAGGAAATCGTGCCTGGTGATTTCTGAGGCTCATCAGGCCCAAATTCAAGCTAGTTTTGCATGAAAAAGACCCAAGGATGCTAGGGGAAAGGGGGGATCAATCATTTTACACTTAGACATAATTTTTAGCTAGTTTTGGTTCTTTGTTCTTCTAGAGAGAGAAACCCTTGTTCCTCTCTAGATCTAGCTTTAATTTGATCTTCCCTTGTTGAATTGTGAATTGGATCTTGTTAATTACTAGTTTTAATTGTTTAATTTGAATTCTCTAGTATAATTTTGTTTAGATCTTGTGTTAGTTTTATGTCTCCTTGTTGTTTATCATTTTATACCCCTTTCATGAATCTTGTGGATCTTGATTTGTTATTGTTGCATTAATGATTTCTATGATTAATTGTGTTGTTTGAGTGATTGTATGTTGATAATTGTTAGTGGGTACTTGTTAGTTCTAATTCAATTGCAATTTGAATATGTCTTTTGTTAATGCTTACCATATGTTTGATGAAATGTTTCCTTTGATTATGGAGTAGTTTTCTTTACTCTTGGCATAAGCTAAGGGAATTGAGTGACCTTGAGTCATTGGGTCTCATTGAATTGGTGATTTGAGAACCCTAGGTGATCAATTTGATACCCATTGACACTAACCCACTACTAATCTAATTAGTAGATAGGTTGGGACTTGTGGGTTAATGTGATCAAACCTATTTAACGTACTTCAAGCCTAGGAGTAGACAATACATACTTAAGGCTTTTGAGAAGTAGACTTAGTGGGTTAGTACCTTGTAATTATCAATATTTGCTATGGAAACAAGGATGACGACCTCAATTCCCATGCTTAGCCAAGAGTTGCTTTTATCATTCATGTTTGAAAACCCAAAAATCTTGATTGCTTTGTCTTAGTTATAGTTACTTGTTTAGTTTAGAATAGAATCACATTGGATGTTACTTTATTAGTTTGGAATTATTTACATCTTGCTTTAGTCAATTGAATTAGTTTCTTGCATTTCAAGATTACTTGCTCGTTAAGATTCCTAGTTTAATTTCTCCCTCATGACTTGCAACCCCGGAATTCTAACCAATGTTGATGCACATGTTTGTTCATTTCTTGTGAGACGACCCGAGGTTTGAATACTTCGGTTATTTTTATTGGGGTTGAACTTGTGACAACCAAATTCCTTTCTAAATTTGACTCGAGGATTGTTGTTGGGTAGAGCTATACTTGCAATGGGATTTTATTGAGAAATTCTATACCGACATAGTCCTCGACCATCACGGACCAACGAAAGGATCATTAAAAAGGGTCAAAAACATCTCGCAAGGGCCAAAGAAAAGCTAAAAAGCCAAGACAGAAGTGCCTAGCTATGAAAGTACAAGTCTTGCAAAAAGATACTACTTAAAAAAGCAAAAGCACAAACAGAGCTAAAAAGTCATCCAAACAAACTATAAAGAAATGGTTCCCCTTGGAACACTACCTAAAAAGTTGTTGGAACATGGCTAAAAAGCTCACGTCAAAGGCGCGACCTAGCAAAGCAAGCACGACCCCGAGAAAGTAATAAAAGCCAAAAAGGTTAGAAATCACTTAAGGCTCAAACATGCTTAGCTAAAAGGGGAACAGCTCCGCTCAAACAAAGGAACAATCTCGAAACAGGGCTACAAAAAAGTCATTTGAACAACCTAAAAAGGTTCTATAAGAAGACTAAAAAGTTGTCAGACAAATTAGCCCGGACACCAAAGGAGCACCTCGCCCAAGCAGAGAATAGATAAAGCAAGGCATGATCCAAACGGAAAAAAACCCACACTGCAAAAGAGGTCGGACAGGAAAAGTACCAACCCTCTGTAAAAATCCACAAAAGTTGCAAAGGTATTATTAACATATCAGCAAAAGCATATCCATAAGAATAAAACATTAAATACTCAAAGGCCACCTAAGAGGCAGCCCAGGAGTTTAAAGTGTTTATTTTTTCAAAGCAAAATTTGCTGAGAAGCAACTAAAAGTCACAAAAATCAACCACAGAAAGATTTACAGATAAAACAAGTTCAAAAGTCCACAAGTCGGACTATAATGCAAAAACAGAAAGTTATAAAGGATCCAAATTTTCCCCTGTAGTAGCATCCCGGGCTGGGGGAGGAAGAATGGTCGCGATCAGAACAGCATCAACAGTTCCATCTGGACGGCTTAGAATCTGCACGTCGGGATCGGACTCAAGCTGGTCGACCTCTGAAGGAACGGAATAGGCTAAAGCTGCCGAGGCTTTCCCTGGTGGCATAAGAGGAGGACCCTGATTCTCATCATCAGGAGCAGGCACGAGCTTGCCATCCACCACTAAATTATCCATACTGAACAAGGAGAGATCAGCCTCAGGAGCAATAACTTGGACCTGAGCCTTCAGGATCTCGAACATAACAGTCATACTAGTTACCATATGTCCCTGAAGCTCGGCATAATCATCCTTGGCTGATTGGAGCCTCTCCTTAGCTTCCAGCAGCTCTCCATAAGTCCGGGTATAGCTCTCCTTATACTTTTTTGCAGCCTCATCAGCTAAGTTAGCAGCTGCCTCCTCCCTTGTAGCCCGTTCCTTTTCCTTCTCCACATCAAGTTCCAACTTGACAACCCGGGCATCCAGCTCATCCTTCAGACCCTTTATCCTATCAAATTCAGCTCGAGCATCCTCCATAAAAGCCTTAGTCGCATGAACCGGAGAATCATGGACAACACGAAACAAGGCCGCACCAAGGTTGGCCATCCGAATACTATTACTAGTAATAAAATCCAGATGGCGAAGAATAGACACATTATCCATGTGGACTTTACCATGAGGAGATATCACCTCGGTGGTAAAACACACACCGTCAAACTCCTGGCTATTCAGATCAAAAGTACCAATAGTTTTTTGACGCTTTGGAGGAGGACCAGCAGCAGTAGGAGAGGAGGCAGCACCAGAGGTCGGTTGAATAGGATCAGAAGGAACCGTCTGAACTTGGGGCATCAGAATGATCTTCCTTGGGCCTAAAGTCTTAGAAGTCGGCTTCTTCGGAGGAATCTGAGAAGACCCTTCTCCTGGGGTCTTCACCATCAAGTTTTGTGCAACCGTCGCCTTCTTAGCCCTACGGAAGGCCTTCATGGAGTCCGTAGATTTTACCATTTCTGAAAAAGGAACCAGGAAAACAAAGTTACAGATAAGTAAGGGATAAATCAGCAAATAACAGAAGAAAGCCATTAGAAAAAGAAGTCAGACACTACCCAGCTCAGCACGGATGAGGGAAGGATCTCCTAGAAACCTCTTTGTGTCCAGATGAGGAAGCTCCCCCCAGTTATCCTCTAAAACACCCACAAAGGCCTGTTCAACCTCATCCAGACTCTCCCAAGAATACTTAGTAGCTACTATATCCTTTTGCCAACACAAATGGAAGGCCGGCTCGTCATTTTCATCTAAAAAGAAAGGTCGGGCATTCTTGACAGCTCAGACCTTAAAGTAATAGTTCTTAAAATCCCGAAAAGACTCATCATACATAGAAAACACCTTTTTCCCCTGGGTATCTAGGAAAGAAATCCAAGAAGCCTTTTTCTTGGCCACTCCAGGCTTGGTCAACACAAACAGATAAAGGAAAAGAGATACGATAGGTCGGACACCTAACTCCTGGCACAATAGCTGAAAAATCTTAATGAAGGCCCAAGAGTTCGGATGAAACTGGGAAGGGGCCACATTGCAAGTCCATAACAGGTTGGTCTCAGAAACAGTAAAAGGGATGTTGATGTTCAGCAGACTAAAGAAATAGTCATAAGCATAAAAAAAGGGGCGTTCTCCCTGAGTCAAAGAGGAAAAACTAACCCTCTCCTCAGAATCGGGCGACAGCAGCTCATAGTTTTTTTCATCGTCCCTATTGCTACAAATCCTATGGTATCTCCTAAGCCTCTTACAGTACTCCGGATTGGCCACGGTAACACACATCAGGACTATAAAGTCCAACCAGTCGGCCATGCCGTCAGGGATCTTGGTAGACATCCAACAATATTTTTTCGGGAAGACATACGGCAAACTACAGCTACAGCAAAGGAAGATAACAAGGGTCACTACTAAACAACTCGGACAAAATAACAAAAAAGAAAGAAGAAGGGGAACAACCAAACAACACAGAGGCGGGGCAACAAAAAGGGCACCCCAGGGTCTACGAAAACAAGGAGTATTCAGCAATGCCCAGGGGCACCCTTTGGAGGCAACAACAGAACAAGAACCCAGAAAAGGGAATGACACAAAAAAATTGGAACCCTAACCAGCCTTAACCCTTTCAAACATGCAAGAAGCTCAACCTAAGTACCAGTATTCCCTTATACATTCAGCAACAAAAGACAAAACTACCGATAGCAACAAGGCGCATATAGGAGCAGCAGAGAAAATCACAACGTCGATAAAAAACAAAGACGCAATCTTTTCGCGGAAAGAATCAAGCTTTTCAAGGCAAACTCAATAAAAATAAAAACTTTGCAAGTATGCAACAGTAAAAGTATACATAAAAGCGATTATCAAAGCATAAGAACGAAAAAGAAAATACCAACCTACAGAGAAGAGGGAACAGGAGCGATAATTGCCCAGACAGAAGCAACAACGAACACAACAAAGCGATTTTTGGAGCAGAGAAGGAAGGAGGCTTGGGGGCGTAAAATCAGAAGAGTTAGCAAGCAATGAGCGAAGAACAGAAGGTGAAGAAGAAACTGAAAATGAGAGTAAAGACTCTTCTTTAATTTCAAAATAAAATACAAAGAGGGAAAAGAAAAACGGCAAAAAGAAGTTAAATGAGCTTTTAAAAACCCTCACACATTCCCAAGAAAAGCGCACGCGCACTACAATTAAAGAAAGAAAGAAACGCTTCACATTCAAAGCAGAAGCAACCCCAACCAGAGCTATACAAGAGATCAACCAAAGGTAAATACTCGAGCACGACTTTCTCAAAGGGGTCGAAGTCTAAAGACACGACCTCAAGGGAAGGGTCGAAACTCGAGCAGGGGCACTGTTCATACCCTGGGTCGAGCTACACGACCTGGGTTGACTGAAGACAAGAGCGACCGACCTCTTAAGGTTGGATCGCCACTGACCTCTCTGATAAACCACTATTTTATGGTTTATCTTGTCCTCAATTGAGTGGATTTTATCAACTCTTTACCCACTTATTCATACTATTTGCATGGTTTTACAACTCCTTCATGATTTTGTACTATGATTGAAAACATGCTTCTTTGATCTTATATTTGCTTATTATTAATCCTCTCTTATAACCATTATATGCCTTGATATGTGTGTTAAGTGCTTTCAGAGATTATAGGGCAGGAATGGCTTGGAGGATGGAAAAGAAGCATGCAAAAGTGGAAGGAGTACAAGAAGTTGAAGAAACTGCAAAGCTGTCAGCCTGACCTCTTTGCATTCAAACAGTCATAACTTGAGCTACAGAGGTCCAAACGACGTGGTTCTAGTTGCATTGGAAAGCTAACGTCCGGGGCTTCGATTTGATATATAATATGCCATAGTTGCCCTGACGCTAGGTGACGCGACCGCGTGCTCCATGCGGACGCGCGCAGTGACCGAAATTCAGCATGTTGAATTCGCAACCAGCGAATTCTGGGTTGTTTCTGACCCAGTTCTTGACCCAGAAAACACATATTAGAGGTTATAAAGTGGAGGAATATATCCATTCATAAACAAGCTTTCAAATTCACAATTTTAGGAGTAGATGTAGTTTTTAGAGAGAGAGGTTCTCTCATCTCTCTTAGGATTAGGATTTAGGACTTCTCTTAGTTTTAGGAGTAACTCTCAATCCAGGTTCAATGTTCTTTTATTTATTTTTCCAATTTAATTTATGAACATCCATGTCAGATTTAAGTTCTTTTGTTAATGCAATTTGAGGTATTTCAGTTTAATATTGCTTTCTTTTATTTACATGATTATTGCTTCCCATCTGAAGGCATTCTTATTCCAGTAGATTTACTTTTCCCCTTTTGGTTTTGGTTAAGAAATCAGTAACTCAGGAGTTATCCAATTCAACAGCATAATTGATAATTGTTATCTTGCCAATTGAGTTGAACTTCAATAATCCCAATCTTTTCTTAGGAAATAAATAGGATTCGATGATCAAACCAATTTATCCCTTGACTTTCCTTTGCTTTAGTAAAGGTCAACTAAAGTGGAATTAAGATTCAACTTTCATTATTATTGATAAGGATAACTAAGTCTGGACTTCCAATTTCTCATACCTTGCCAAAAGTTTATTTTATAGTTATTATTATTTTATTTTACTTGTCATTCAACTAACTTTTTACCTTAATCCAAAACCCCAATTTACAAGACTCATAACCAATAATAAGAACACCTCCCCGTAATTCCTTGAGAAGACGACCCGAGGTTTAAATACTCGGTTATCAATTTCAAAGTGGTTTGTTACTTGTGACAACCAAAACTTTTGTAAGAAAAGTTGATTGCTTGGTTTAGTAACTATACTTACAACGAGAGTTTACTATAACCTCTAAACCATCAATCTTCAGTTCTTCAAAATGGTGCCGTTGCCGGGGAATTGCAAACGTGTGCCTTATTATTGGTTATTGTAAATATTTTATTTTTGCTTGTTTATTTGTTTTTATTTTTGCTTTTTCTTAAGTTAAGAGGTTATTGGTTTTTATTTTAAAATTTTTTATTTTATCTTATCTTATTTCAAAAATCAAATTTTAAAATTCAAATTTCAAAATTTTCAAAATTCAAATTTAAAAATTTTCAAATTTCAAATTTCAAAAATTCAAAATTCAAAAATTTAAAATTCAAAATTTCAAAATTTAATTTTCAAATTCAAAATTTAAATAACCTTTTAATTTAAAATTTGTTTTTATTTTTGTTTTTAATTTTTATTTGCTACTATGAACTCTCACCCCTTTGGCTATGAGTCTGGTTACAATTATGTTGCAGGAAGAAGAAATTACAATGAGAACAGGCATCAAGGTTGGAACAATCAAAGATGGGAGGAGCCACAAGGATTTGATCAACCCTCATGGCAACAACCACCTCCAATGGACTATCAACAACCACCACCATATGCCTATGAACCCTTTCCTCAACATGACTTTGGACCACCATACTCACAAGCCCCTTTCCACCATTCACCTCCATATGACCCTAGCCCACATCCACCATACCAACCACCTTATGAGCCAAATGAACCATACACAGAACCACCACCTTTCCAACACAACTACTCTCATGAACCACCACCTCAATATTCACCATCTCCATATCATTATCAAGATGAACCACCTTCCTATTATGAACCCTCTCTTCTAACCAATGAATCCTCACATCCACCCCAACCTCCAATGGATGACAGACTTCGTGTTATTCTTCAAAGGCAAGAAAGGATGAATAAGAGTGTGTAAAATTTCGCGGCCGCCTTTGGTGAGTTAATAAATATAATAGCTTCCCAATATCTGAGCACTTAAAGAACTCCCATGGCTACATGTAAAAAATTAAAAGAAGAGCAAAGCATGAAGAAAACACTAGAAACTTCGGTGGACAATGAAGAACATGTCTTTGTATTGGAACAAGTGGAGGAAGCCATAATAGTTGCAGAGGAAGAAGTGGTTGAAGACTTGGGAGATGCTGAACCTCCATGGGAAAGTCAGGTTATAAAACCTCCTTCCAAGGCGATTGAAATTGATGCTGAGGAGGGTGTACAACCTCCATTGTATATCATGACTAGGGACTTGGAATAGGTTGATCAAGAGATGGAGATTAAAGAAGAAAAAGAAGCTTGCAAAGAGGTGGAAGTTGTCAAAGAGCACAAGGGAGTGGAGCTTGAAATCTCTGTTCCAAACTTGTTAGAGACCCCTCCCCCTAAGTTGCCATCATCCTTCACAACATTCAAGTGGGTAAAATTCATATCCCTTAGCTTTCTAATTCCACTTGAATATGGGCTACTGGAGACAGATGGTCAACTTAGAACTCTTTGTGGCATTAAGAGTAAGAGGAAGATGGTCAGTGGTAAGAATTATCCTGCAAGGTTCATTATGGTTGGAAGCTTTAAGTTTAAACGCAAGGGTTGGTGTAAAGCTCAATTGAATGGGTCTAGGAAGTTGTTTGGATGCTTCAGTGAGAATTCTAAAGCTGAACCACCCAGATGGAATCATGATGATCAACTTGAAGACGGGTGTAAAAGCAAGATTTAGGATCCTGGAATCTGTTCTGACATCCAACACCTCGGGAGCCTGAGAATCTGTTTGAAGCTGCTCAAAGGCTTTACGTGCCTAGTTTGGGATCCTGGAGGCTATTGGAATTACAAACATTGGTGGAGATTCCTGGATGAGTTCAAACACAAGCCACCATAACAGGAAGCTCATCAAATGTCTAACTTAAGGACTTTAACTAAAAGTGCGAGGTGGGAGACAACCCACCATGGTATGATCCTTCCTTTTTCATTTTTAGTTAGTTTTATTTGTTTTCGAGTTTCATTTTATTTTATTATATTGAACCTAGAGTTTTGCATCACATTCATATTAACACTGCATTCTGCATTTTTAATGCATTAAAAAAAAAGAGAAGCACGCACGCGACGCGGTAGCGTCGCTGACGCGTCCGCGTCATGTGGAAAAAATGGCTCCCACGCGACCACGTCACCCACGCAGCCGCGTGACCTGGAAATCGACGTACGAAGGGTGCACGACCGAAAGTTGTGCGAGAGTGGTGCTGGATTGGTGCTGACCGCACACGCCTTACCACGCGAACGCATGGCTCACGCGTCCGCGTCATATCCCTATGATGGCCACTCACGCGATCGCGTCGACCACGCGACCGCGTCACCCTGGATTTTGGCAATACCAAGTTTCGAACAGAGAGTTGTGCGACCGCGAAGCTGCACTCGCGCCACTAGCACAAATCAAGTCACGCGATTGCGTGCTCCACGCGTCCGCGTCGCTTGACCTTATTGCACACCACGTGACCGCGTCACCCTTGCGACCGCGTCGCTAGCGTCACACAACCTATCCAGATTAGTGCAAATTTTCTTATCTTTTCTTCTCTAATCCTAATTTCTTCTATCTTTTTTTCTTTCTTCTTTCTTTCTTACTTTGTTTCTTTCCCTTCTCATTCTTCTTATCTTTTATTTTATTTTATTTTATTTATTTGCATACTTTCATTCATTGCATATTTTTATTTTTCTAAATTTATTATTTTACCATTGGTGTTCAAATGTTCTTATTCAACTGTTATATCTTTTCTGGTATTATCTTGGTGCTTATGACTTGTTTTATTCTGATTGGGTAACATTATTTAAATCAATGCCAATCTTTTATATCTGTATTACTTTTGCATTGACATGAATTTATATTATCTCTCCTTCCCCACTCTCTTCCCCATTGTTGTACATTTTGTACCACTGGCATGCCATGGCTTCTATTGTTTTCTCACTTACATGTTGTAGCTACCATGTAATTGAGACCCTTATTATTTGGCATTAACCTACCCATACTGTATTTATTTTCCTATCTTTATTTCTGGGTTACTCTTCTTCCCTTTTTCTTTTAGGATGGCCACCCAGAAGGGAAGCAGAAGACGTTTACATGGGGAGACAGACAAGTTCATCTGCAAAATCTTGAAGAAAAGCATCAGTTGGAGCAACCAGTCCACCTGCACATCTCAGCATGCACCGAGGATGGTGTAATCTTTAAGTGTGGGGAGGTCGATACCGATCTCCATGGGTTAGTTATTTCCTGACTCAACACCAAAATTTTTATTTTATTTGTTTGTTCATTGTTGCATTTGCATGTTTGATTGCATATTTGTTTAATTTTGTGCATATTTTACCACTTGGTTGAAGTAATATTTTCTTTTTCAAGAAACTTTTTAGAGCATTTCACTAATTTGAATAAAATTTAATGTTACACTTGTTTGAAGAGATATTATACTAGAACATGGTTTAGAGCTCGAACATACAAAACCAGTGAGATTTTTGAGCCTATTTGAATTGGTTGCATTTTACCAACCAATATTTTATTTTTTGTGTGTGTTTTTCTCTCTAAAATTGTGATCTTTGTCTTGCTTAATTCTATATTTCCATGGTTTGATGTATACATGCAATTATATGATTGAGGCCTTTGTTTCACTGAGCTTACATACCCATATGGCCTTACCTTTTATTATCCTTTGCAAACCAATTTGAGCCTATTTTATCCTTTTTATTCTTTATTTTAGCTCATCACTAACTCTAAGCGGAAAACAATAATGTCCTTAATTTGAATCCTTGGTTAGCTTAGACTAGTGAGGGTGCTTATGATTTAAGTGTGGGAAAAGTGGGTTTCAAAACATTTGGTTTGAGAATTGGGTGTTATATATCTTTATGAAAATGTGAAAGAAATGTTTAGGACATGTTCATGCATTCAATAATTTAATCATATGCATTGAGAAAAACAAAAGAAAAAGAAAATATACATACATATATATATATATATATATATAAAAGAGAGAGAAAAAGAAAGAAAAAGAGCAAATAAGTAAAAGGGGACAAAATACCCCAAAGTAAATAGTGAAAGCAATGCATATGTACTGTACTTGAAATTAGAATGCATGAATATGTGGAAAACATGGTTAATGGATAGTTAGATGTGGTATTATGATTACATGGATTGTTTAAAGTTAGGTGGAAAGTTTAAGTTAATTAAGGATTCAGATTTTAGTCCACTTGACCAAATACAATCCTACCTTGACCCTAACCCCATTACAATCCTTAAAAGACCTCTTGATATGTGTATCTGTGCATTAAATTTATGTTGATTGTTAGATGAAGAGCAAGCCTTAGAAAGCAAGGTTAGTGGAGAATTGAGAGAATCGAACCTTAAACACTTGAGTGATTAGAGTGTATACACTACCAGTGAGGGTTCGATGCTCAATCCCTTGTTCCCTGCTTTCATGAGCTATCTTCTTACAAGTTTACTTGTACTTTATTTTGTATGATTTGAATTAGTGGAATCTGATTTATATTCGTCTTGGAGAACTTATTTTACTTTTAACCAAGTAGGTAGAAACATTCTGCATATAGTTGCATTCATACAGATAGGTTGCATTTCATACATTCTACCATTCCCCTTCACCTTTATAGTTTCTCTTGAGCTTAGCATGAGGACACACTACAAGAAAAATACCCATTCAGGTACACTTGAAAAGTGTAGCCAAAAGTGAAAAAAAATGATGCCTTAGGCTACGGCTACGCTTTTTGGGCTACGGCTACATTTTTTGGGTGATTCCTATTCAGCCGTTGCCTATTCTCAAAGGCTACGCTTTTCTGCACCAAGGGCTACGCTTTTGACGTTTGGGAATAGGCTACGCTTTTCAAGTGATGCTGTCTAGGACCAAAGGCTACGCTTTTCAGCTTTCATTTTTCCAAAATAGGCTACGCTTTTCAACGCTACTGCATCACTTGTAAAGCGTAGCCACATTATATACCATAGCTACTTTTTATAAGTGTAGCCTTAGGTCCCTCTTTTTTTTGTATACTACAGCTACTGTATATAAGTGTAGCCTTAGGTCTCATTTTTTTTCTATATATATCTAATAATTATTAATACAACATAATAGTTAATAATATGATTACATATATAATAATTCTGCATTTTTATTTAAATGAGTTGAATATTATAAAATAAAAATAAATACATAATTATACTTATAATACACTTATAATAATTATACTTATAAATGCCTGGTAAGAGAAGTGGCGAATTACTACAAAGTTACGAGCTTCAAGAAATTCAAAGAAATAACACACTTATAATAAATTGCAAATCAGTATGTTCTTCTATTATCATAGAAATATCATCATGTTAAGGACATTTTTGTTGGGGGGGGGGACTATAAGCCAACTTGTTCAACTATTGAGTTACTAACTTCAGTCAGCTCTTGGTCAGGGATCCTCGCCAATAGAGACACTTCCAGTCTTGCATCATTGTTGTCGGCTAGTTGAGCTTCAAAATATTCATCAAATGCAACTGACAGAGGTGATTTCAAATTCAGAATGATATATTGAAATTGATATTATAAAGCAAAAGATAGATAGCTAGGTAAATTAATTATACAGCAAAATAATTAAGTTTTGTACCTGAACCATAGAGAGACAGTAGCTTTAGCTCCTTTAGGTAAAACTTTATAATCATAGGATTTAAGAAGTTCAACACTAGCCAATGGATTCCCGCCAAAGGTACTGTAATCAATAATATACAAAGAAGTTCAGCACTCTTCTCTTGTTTAATTAATAAACAAAATTGCTTTCATTTCAATAAATGAAATTACTCGACCTATACAGAAGACTAAAAAATATTGCCAAGTGGTAAATAGAAGTATAAAACTTCAGACAACAGTCACAACTATCGGCAAGAAAATGTAAATAAAGGAATCATAATAAGGTCCATTTATAAAAAGCATTTGTATGATAAAATCAAACCTTCCATGCTCTCCTGGTTTTATACAAAGCATTACATCCTTGTCTGCAAGAACTGCACTCACAGGAAAAACTCCTCCACCCAATGCTTTCCTTAGTATCTGAGTAAAAAGACATAATAAGGTTCAACTCATAGTGCTGGGAAAGAATAAAAAGATATACAATTCACAAGGTTAAGCTGATTTCTATTTTCTAACCACAACATCTGGGCGAACTTCTTCCCAGTCACAAGCCAGCATCTTCCCTGTTCTTGCTAACCCACTTTGTATTTCGTCTGCAATCATCAACACATTATATCTGGTGCAAAGATCTCTAACAGCTTTCAAATAGCCATCCGGAGGAATGATTACCTTCAAATAAATAATAAAAACATATCAAAAGATGCAACCGAGATATGTACTTTGAGAAATCAGAACATAATAAAAATATGAATATTCAACCGAATGTCATGGCTCTTGACCAAAATGAAATCTATAAGCACACTTATCTTTTTTTTAGCCAAAGAATTTGAAGAAGCAACAAGGATTTCCCATTGTATGTAAACATAATATAAAACAATCAAATGGTGAGACCGGAAATAACATCATCAAACTATAACATCTGGGTATAATGTATATAGCAACTTCTTTAGCATCTCAATTTTTAATTCAACCAACAAGGTGAGTGTTGCCAAGCAGATTAAGTGTCCTCAAAAGATCATACCCCAGCTTCACCCTGGATGGGTTCCAAAAGAAAACCAGCTATGTGTTCTTTTTCTAAATTTTTTCACAGAAAAAAAAAATCAAAGATCAGTCAATTTAAACTAAAATATAGTGATGAAAATGTAAAGCAAAGTATGGGAGCACTAAGAACCTTTAAAAATTCTTTCAAGGGCTTCTGCATCACCAAAATCAACTTTAAGATGGCCAGGCAATAAAGGACCAAAACCCCGGGTAGCTTCATTGTCACAACTCATAGATATAACAACTAGTGTACGGCCATGGAAGCAGCCACAACATGACACAATAATAGCCTGCCACAAGTATCCGTGAACATAAATAGACAAACACAAGGAAAATTAAAATCTGCATCTCATAAACAGAAAAGAAGATGCTATATTTTGAAGAGTAGACTTCCTTCATTTTATCTTTGCAGAGGAGGAGTACCAATACATCTTACAAGCATTTAGTTTCCAAAATATTTATTGAGAACATATGTCAAAACAGATTCTTCAGGCCATAGCTAAAGCATTTCTCCCTTTAGTTTTGTAAATACTATTAATATCCACAAAGAAAAGGGGGTTGGGGGAGGAAAAATAAAGTCATAAAGTATTGTGGATTTCAGCTTAGCATGTCATGAGATATTCCTTGTGTACTAGGCCACAGACCCACACTAAGCAAACATTCACTTCAACCTCATAACCTTGGAAAATGTAAAACATTAAGATATGACTACTGTTAAGATGATCTTATTGTTATACCTCATCTTTGGGAATTCTTTTCTTTTCATAACCCCACTTTCTTGCTAATTTCAGAGCTGTTTCCACTCCTTCAGCACCAGTGTTCATGGGAAGAACCATATCATAACCAAGCATACTTGTCAAATGCTCAGGAAATGGTGGAAACTGATCATTGTAAAAGGCTCGAGAGCTCAGGGTCAGCTTTTCTGCCTGCTCTGTTAAGGCTTTCAGAATTTTAGGATGGCAATGTCCCTAAGAAAAAGACAGGCACTTCAATAATTAAAAATTAACTTCTATAACTCATTTGGGCACCATTTTTGAATCAAAATTCGAGATCTATAGCTTAGGGAATAACCATGAGACAAGTGCATAGCAACCAAAGGACATCATCACGCACTTCAATCATGAAAAAGGAGCAATGCTTTAATACCAGAATTCATGTAAATATCAAGCACCTCTGAGCAGGAACAGGGAGATCTGGTACTCCTCCAGAAGAATTGCCATATAAATATAAAAGCAGAGTTTAGTGGAGCATCACTTCTTATTTTTTTGCACCACAACAAGATTAATGATAATGCCTTCACAGATATAACCTGCTTGATTAAACACAACAATCAGATGAAGTTGCAAAATTAAGATTACCCTTAATCAAAGTAAATTGAACAGATTTCATATATAAAATATAATTTTTACCTAAAAGTTAAGCAAATCAAAACAAGCTATATATATGTATTTCACAGATTAAAACTCCCAAATTAAAACCCCTAAAATCGGAACCCTAAACCTCTGAAATTTCAGAACCAAATAGAAATTAATACATACATATTCAACGATGTGAGCACAGATAAGACGATAATGAGAAGCACGGAGATGACGATGGTGACAGTGGCGCAGCAACAGCGATGGTCAGAACAGCGATGGTCATCAGCGATTAGGGCATGGAGAAGACGATTAGGGTAGAATGGAGAAGAAGAGCGATGGTCAGTGCAGCAACAGCGACGATCATCAGCGACGGCGAGAATGGCGAAGGTGAGGGTTGTGTGCGACAGGGTTGGCGAAGGTGAGAAGCGCAGAGATGAGAGCGAACAGGAGTGACGGTCAGTGGTGAGTGGTGATGAGTGGGTTTCTTCGCGATGGTGAGAGGGTTTCTGCGCGATGGTGAGTGGTCAGTGGCGATGGTGAGTGGTTTCACGGTCAGTGCAGGGATGAAGGAAAAAGAGGGAAAAAAGAGGAATTTACACAAATTTTACTAAGTGTTTCGAGAAAAAGAGGGAAAAAAAAGTTACCAAGTGTCAAGTTTTTGGCTTTAGATACATTAGGCATCACTTTTTAAGTGTACTTAAAACTTAACAAATAAGCTACTCTCTAAAAACGTTTCCTTTGATATAAAAAGTGAACCCATAAATATTAATCTAAGGCTACGTTTTATAAGTGATTTCTATAATACCTAAGGCTACACTTTTTAAATGATGCCACAATTGTGTATCCTTTTCCCTCATAAAAAGGCAACACGGAGAAAAGCGTAGCCTATTAATAGGCTACGCTTTTCAAATGTAGCTTAAAAAAAGTGTGGCTGAATGGGTATTTTTCTTGTAGTGACATGCTAATGTTTAAGTGTGGGGAGGTTGATAAACCACTATTTTATGGTTTATCTTGTGCTCAATTGAGTGGATTTTATCAACTCATTACCCACTTATTCATACTATTTGCATGGTTTTACAACTCCTTCCTGATTTTGTGCTATGATTGAAAACATGCTTCTTTGATCTTATATTTGCTTATTATTAATCCTCTCTTATTACCATTAGATGTCTTGATATGTGTGATAAGTGCTTTCAGAGATTATAGGGCAGGAATGGCTTGGAGGATGGAAAAGAAGCATGCAAAAGTGAAAGGAGTACCAGAAGTTGAAGAAACTGCAAAGCTGTCAGCCTGACCTCTTCGCATTCAAACAGTCATAACTTGAGCTACAGAGGTCCAAACGACACGGTTCTAGTTGCGTTAGAAAGCTAACGTCTGAGGATTCGATTTGATATATAATATGCCATAGTTGCTCTGACGCTAGGTGACGCGACCGCGTGCTCCATGCGGACGCGTCGCAGTGACGGAAATTCAGCATGTTGAATTCGCAACCAGCGAATTCTGGGTTGTTTCTGACCCAGTTCTCGGCCCAGAAAACACATATTAGAGGCTATAAAGTGGAGGAATGTATCCATTCATAAACAAGCTTTCAAATTCACAATTTTAGGAGTAGATGTAGTTTTTAGAGAGAGAGGTTCTCTCCTCTCTCTTAGGAATAGGATTTAGGACTTCTCTTAGTTTTAGGAGTAACTCTCAATCCAGGTTCAATGTTCTTTTATTTATTTTTTCAATTTAATTTATGAACATCCATGTCAGATTTAAGTTCTTTTGTTAATGCAATTTGAGGTATTTCAGTTTAATATTGCTTTCTTTTATTTACATGATTATTGCTTCCCATCTGAAGACATTCTTATTCCAGTAGATTTACTTTTCCCCTTTTGGTTTTGGTTAAGAAATCAGTAACTCAGGAATTATCCAATTCAACAGCATAATTGATAATTGTTATCTTGTCAATTGAGTTGAACTTCAATAATCCCAATCTTTTCTTAGGAAATAAATAGGATTTCAAGATCAAACCAATTTATCCCTTGACTTTCCTTTACTTTAGTAAAGGTCAACTAAAGTGGAATTAAGATTCAACTTTCATTATTATTAATAAGGATAACTAAGTCTGGACTTCCAATTTCTCATACCTTGCCAAAAGTTTATTTTATAGTTATTATTATTTTATTTTACTTGTCATTCAACTAACTTTTTACCTTAATCCAAAACCCCAATTTACAAGACTCATAACCAATAATAAGAACACCTCCCTGCAATTCCTTGAGAAGACGACCCGAGGTTTAAATACTCGGTTATCAATTTCAAAGGGGTTTGTTACTTGTGACAACCAAAATTTTTGTAAGAAAGGTTGATTGCTTGGTTTAGTAACTATACTTACAACGAGAGTTTACTATAACCTCTAAACCATCAATCTTCAGTTCTTCACTCTCCTTAAAGAGCTCGGCCATGTCGTCATAAAGGCCCAAGTAGACCCACACGAAAGGATGCAGCCCACTCTAAAGGCGGCTAGCCTAAAGAAATAAGGTGGTTTTTCTCAAGAGATAAAGATAAGATAACTGACTTATCTTAAAGTTCATTCCACGCTACTATAAATACACTGGAGCACCCATGTATAACTCATACTCTGATTCTACACAAAAATCTACCTAAAGCATGTGCTAACTTAAGCATCGGAGTCTCTTGCAGGTACCACCACCCTCCAGTGATCAAGGATCAGTAGCACCACCAGATCCAACAAAGTCGGACGCGATAGCTCTAGTCACAATAACAGATCTCATCCAGGATCGACCTTCGGTTTCAGGTAATCCTCGGAACACTTAGGTTGAGAATCTAACCATATCCTAGCTCTGTCTCTAACAACAAAAGGGAAAAGCATAAGTCTGTAGACCTCAGGATTTACTCCATTGGTCTTAACAGTGTCACAGATTTGCGAGAATTCAGATATGAATTGATGTGAATCTTCCAGTGAAAGTCCATAAAATTTGTAATTCTGTTGCATTAGAGAGACTAACTGGGGCTTAAGCTCAAAATTATTTGCTCTAATGGTAGGTATGGAGATATTTCTTCCATAGAAATCAAAATTGGGTGCAGTGAAGTCACCAAGAACCTTTCTTGTATCTCCTCCATTGTTCTGCTCGGCTGCCATGTTTGTGTTTTCAGTTTCTTGTTCGTAAATTTCTGTGAGGCTTCTTCTGAAGTGTTGTGCTTTAACGTGTTGTAAACGCTTCCTTAGGGTCCTCTCAGGTTCAGGATCAGGATCAAAGAGAGGTTCTTTATCTCTGTTCCTGCTCATAAACAAGGAAAAAGAAGACAAGAAAGAAAAAGAATGGGAGCTCTATGTCAAAGAATAGAGAACTCCCTGTGAGATGTGAAGAATAAAGAGGAATGAAGATAGAGGAATGAGAAGAAGAATTCGAATAGAGGGGGTAAAGAACTCGAAAATTAAGAAGTAAAAAGATAAACTAGAATTAAAATATTTTGTTTTTATTTTATTTATTTATTTAATTTCGAAAACAAGAAGGAAATTAAAAGCTAATTAACTAAAATGATTTGAAAACTTGACTGTGATTTTCGAAAAAGAAGAGAGAGAAAGAATTGAGAGGTTTTCGAAAATAGAAGAGAGAGGAATTAGTTAGGAAGTTTTGAAAAAGAAAAAAGAAAAAAGAAGTAACTAATTAAGAAAGATTTGAAAATAAGATAAGATAGGAGAATTGAAAAAGGTTTGATTTTAAAATTTAAAATTAGAAAAGATAAGATAAAAATTAAAAAGATTTGAAAAAGATTTGATTTGGAATTTTGAAATTGAAACAAGATAAGATAAAGATTTGAGAATAAGTTAAAAAGATAAGATATGAAGAATTGAAAAAAAAAAAGATTTGGAAAGGATAAGATTTGAAATTTGATTTTTGAAAAAGATTTAATTTTGAAATTTGAAATGAATTTTCAAATTTTAAATTTTGAAATTGAGTTTTAAAATTTGAATTTGAAATAAGATGAGATAAGATTTTTTGAATTTTAAAGAAAGATAAAAAGATAAGATAAAGATTTGAACATGATATGAAAAGATAAGATTTGAAATTCAAAATTTAAACTTTACTAACAAGAAAATACCAATCTTAGAAATTTTTAAATCAAGATAAGAAAAGAAGGTAAGAATTTTGAAAATTTCAATAAAGATAAAAAAGATATGTTTTTTATTTTTTGAATTAATGAAGAAAGAGAAAAACAACTAAAAGACACCAAACTTAAAATTTTTAGATTAAAGACACCAACTTTTTGAAAAAAATAAAAGAAAAACACCAGAAGACACCAAACTTAAAAATTTTAAGATCAAAATAAAAAAGAAACAAGAACAACTTGAATACCAAAAAAGAACACTTAAGACAATTTCGAAAATTCAAAGAAAACAAATCATACACAAAAGACACCAAACTTAAGAATTGACACTAGACTCAAATAAAAGACACTATTTTTGAAAAAAGACACCAGAAAGTTCGAAACTTTAACAAGAACAAGAAAAAAAGATTCAAACAAAATAGTAAAAAGTACCTAATCTAAGCAACAAGATAATCCAATAGTTTGTCAAATCCGAACAATCCCCGGCAACGGCGCCAAAAACTTGGTGCACGAAACTGGCTCCACACATTTCGCATAAATGGACCGGCAAGTATACCGGGTCGTCCAAGTAATACCTCAGGTGAGTGAGGGTTGATCCAACGGAGATTATTGGTTTGAGCAAGCAGTGGTCACCTTGCAGATCTTAGTCAGGCGGATAGAAAATATATTTGTCACGAGAAAACACATAAAACAGAAAAATAAATAAAACATTACTAGATAGGTGTGAAATCAATGGTGATAGAATGGTTGAGGCTTCGGAGATGCTTCTTCCTTCTGGATCAACTTTTCTCACCATATACTCCAACTTCTGATGGATTTATTCCATGGCAGGCTGTATATGATTAACGCCGGGTCAGCGGTCATCCAATCTGATCGAGGGTGAAGCTCTAGCAATCCATTCCCTTGGTGATCCTACTCAAAATGCCACAGACAAGGTCGGATCTTCTGGATCAGAGAACGCTACTCCTTGGTTTCTAGCATATACCACAGAGGCCCTAATCGCCCCGCACCTAAGCTGAACTGATGTCTCGAGAAGTCCCCAACGAAGCCGTGGATTAGCCATCTAAGAGATGTATAATTAAACTTGTGGTTCAATAATATCCCATCAAGGACTCAGACGAACCCATGTAGAATTGGGATGATGTTCAAGTTACACTCCCAATCTATTAGGATGAAGAACGAAGATACATCTTATAATAGAATCAAGCATAGGTTGAAGTGGAATAATGATATTATTAATTCATAAGAATCAGCAGAGCTCCTAACCTTAACCTTAGGAGGTTAGTGACTCGTACTATACATAATGTTCGAAAATATAAAATGGGAAAGAAGAAGATTGGCGGATCCCCAAAACAAGGGTGATCTTCTCCTATAAATACTAATCTAATAACTAAAGATTACAGAAATGGGATAAACTGGGTTGATAGTGTAAAAATCCACTTTTTGGGCCCACTTGGTGAGTGTTTAGGCTGAGCCAAGGGTGTCTCCACGTGCTAGGACTCCTTAGGGGCGTTGAACGCTGGCTTGGGACTCCCTTTTGGGCGTTGGACGCCAGCTGCTCCCTTTTGGGCGTCCAACGCCAGAAATACGGTAGGTGGGTGGCGTTGAACGCCAATTTTGGGCCTTCATTTCCAAAGCAAAGTATGGATTATTATATATTTATGGAAAGCCCCGGGTGTTAGCTTTCCATTCCCATTGAGAGCGTGCCATTTGAACTTTTGTAGCTCCAGAAAAGCTCCTTCGAGTGCATAGAGGTCAGATCCTGACAGCATCTGCAGTCCTTTCTCTGTCTCTGAATCAGACTTTTGCTCAAGCTCCTCAATTTCAGCCAGAAAATACCTGAAATCACCATAAAATACACAAACTCAAAGTAGAATCCAAAAATATGAATTTGGCACTAAAACCTATGAAAATAGAATAAAAGTTAAACAAAACATAATAAAAACTATATGAAAACGATGCCAAAAAGCATATAAAATATCCACTCATCAGGTAACTTGGCCATTTAATCAATGGGGACTAAATATACTCGTCCCCTTCCCATTAGCACCTAGACAGGTAAAATTTTTAATTTTCAAAATCAATTACTTTTCAAAATGGATAGAAGCTTAACCCTTGGCAAAAATTACGTCTCAACATATGATTTCCTTTGTGTGGAAAAATATTATCTTTTGATTCGGCATACCTTGGCACATTATCACTGATAATGGTCGCCAATTTGCCGATAAAAAATTCACCTTTTTTTGCAGAATTTAGGAATCAAACACCATTTTTTGTTGGTTGAACATCCACAAACAAACGGCCTGGCAGAAGCTGCCAACAAGGTCATCTTACACGCCTTGCAGAAAAAGCTTGACGATGCTAAGGAGCTTGGGTCGGAATTAATCCCAGAATTAATTTGGGGATACAACACTACTGATCATTCAACAACAAAAGAAATACCATTTCGTTTAGTATATGGTTCTGAAACAATGATACCTGTGTAAATCTCTCAATCTTCACTCCGAACTCAACTTGCCGATCTTGAGAACGGTGATGAAGCACGACAACAAGATCTAGACACAATTGAAGATGTGTGACTTCTCATAGAAATTCGTCACCGAGCTATGCAGCAGTATATAGCTCGGCAACACAACAAACAACTTCAACCAAGATCATTTCAAGTCAACGACTTGGTGCTGAAGAAAGCAGAACAAGCTAGAAGACCACCACACCATGGCAATTTAGCAGCAAATTGGGAAGGTCCTTTCCGAGTTATTGAAGGGCCTTCTGGTTACAATCACTCGATGGTAATACTCTGCCAAGTACCTGAAATGTCTCATCTTTAAAATTATATTACAGTTAAAGTCAGGGACAGGCAAGTACTCTTTTTCCTACTTACAAGATTTTTTCCGACAAGGGTTTTTCTTGGAGAGGTTTTAATGAGGCTTGCCTACCTGCACCTTTGTAATCAAAGGTCTATCAATACATATATAATACTAGTTTTTTGTTTATTCTATCTTGCTATTTTTCATTTTTATCCGAACTCAAACCTCTATCTTACTGACTTCTATTCAGAATCACATTATACTGATCTCAAATATTAAATTCAAAATTTTGATCTATGCTATCCTATCTTCTTACTTATATCTTTTTGAGATATAACCATTACACAACTATTGGCTAAGGTCAAGCAAACACAAATACTATAAAACGTATTACTATCAGGCAAACCATGCAAAAGACTTTACCAATTAAATAGCAACCAAAAGCAATGTTGGCAAACGCATCTAAATGTTCATATTGTTTTTAGATGTCACAATTATAAAAGTTCAAAAAGCTCCATAAAGGGCCACTAAAATTCTAAACAAACACAAAAAGTTAACAATACATAAGTCCAATTAAAATTAAACTGTTCGACATTCTCGTCCTCTTCTTCAGCTGCACCATCATCTTCAACCATGGTTCCATCTCGAACTATCTTCCCTGGATCTATCTGAGAAAAGTCAAACTTAGGAGCAAGAAACTTCGCCTGCAGTGAAGCCTGTTCAAACCCTTCCACAAACGAATCCAGGATCTCTGCCTCCTTCTGTTTTTCCATCACTTTCAACTTTGCCGTCACCTCAATCATCTGAGCACTCATGGTAGAAAGGTCAGCTTCCTTTTTCTTAAGATCCTCCACCTCCTTTACATAATTTTCTTTCATCAGCTTCAACTCCCTCTCACTCCCAGAAAACTTAGTTTCCAACTCGGCTACTTTGGCATTTTTTAAAGCCAGCTCCTCTTTCAAATTTGGATTTTGCTTCTGCCCGGCAAGTTTTCGATGCTTATTTTCTTGGCTACGCCCTAAGCTCGCTAGCCGAAAACCAAGCACCTTGCACAGCCAAACAAAAGCCATAGAAAATATAGATAAAAAAAACCAATCAACAATTACACCTATACAACAACCACAAAACATACCTGCATATATTGATCAATGGTGACATCCCCAACCTCGTTCGCCAGAGACACATCTGTCGGCGACTGGCAAACCTCGTCGGCAACGACCATATAAGAAAAATCCTTCCCCCAAAGCGATGAGCCATCCCTTTCCTCGGCAACGTCATGCAAATTTTTTTATTCTAAAAAAAAACCATGAATTTCTTCAATCAGAACCTCATCCCTATCTTCCTCGGAACCCTCAGGCAGATCCACCACGTCAGTTTTTCTCTTTTTCAAAATAACCCTTTTTTTCGGTTTAGGCTGATTCACCTCCTCAGCACCAACAGCTTTATCCGCTTTTGAAGTCAAACCCTCCTTCTCGAGGTTTTTAGTTTTAACCCAGGCTCTCAGGGTGGCAGCGGATACCCCGAGATATTTTTCCCTGAAAGCAAATAAAATCAAATAGTCAAGAAAATGTTTAAATTTTCTTCACACCACAATATTTCAGAAGCTTACCTAAATAATCTATCACTGCTTGCCTATTTTCACCGAGATTAGTTCTTTTTGGTCGACAACTTCTACCAAGTACTCAATAATACATTTATTTCTTGGATTTATCCCTTCAAATCCGAGAATATTCTGAAGTTCCGAGCACCACCACAAGGAAAATTTTTCCCCTAAATCCTGATATAAATAGAACGGGAAGTCATCCTCAACACTTCTCATTTTCAAATACATCTCTTTAAAGTCTTTAAACGATGACTTATATAACTTAAAAATAGCAAAACCTGGTGAACAATTCAGGTTAATCCAGCCACCTTTCCAAACACCTTTGGCTTGGAACATAGAGAAGAAAAGCTCCAATGAAGGTTTTTCTTCCAGATACTCCATCAACACCTCAAAGCTTCGCAAAAAAGCCCATCCATTAGGATGAAGCTGAGAGGAGCACAATTCAATTGCCTCAACACTTGACACTGAAATTCTAAAAATGGAAGCTTTATTCTCAGTTCCTGATGCATGAGCATCTTTCTTACCTTTTCCTATTGAATTTGCATTTAATTTGTTAAGTTTTATCAAGAATTAATTATCTTTTAGCCACTATGGATGCATTTGGTTGGATTTGATGGAGTTTCTGCGGAGAAAGAGAAGAAACCAAGGAGCTGACCAGCGAGGAGTGACGCGTGCGCGTGCCTGACGCGTATGCGTGATTCGGAGCTGTCTATGGTGACACGTGCGCGTACCTGACGCGTACGCGTGAAAAGCGAAGTTGCACAGTGACGCGTGCGCATACCTGACGCATACGCGTGACACGCGAAAAAGACCATCGACACGTACGCGTGATAAGCGCGAAGTGCAGAAAACGTTGATTCCTATTAATTCTGATTTAAACTTTATTTTTATTTTAAAATAGGTAAAGATATTATTTTAGTTTTAGAAGATAGATTTTAAATTAATTAGGATTAGATATAAAAGGGGATTGGAATTATTCCACAGGGAATTCCATTCAAACTACCAAAATACATTTTATCAGAATCCTTATTTTCTCTCTGAACTATGAGCAACTAAACCTCCATTGTTAAGGTTAGGAGCTCTGTCTATTGTATGGATTTATTCTATTGTTTTGCTATTTTAATTCATGTACTGATTTATATTTCAAGGATTTTTTTCGTTCTTTATTTTATGAATTTGGGTGGAACGGAAGTATGACCCTCTTTCTAATTGCGTTCTTGTATAACTTGGAAAAACTCTTTACTTGAACAATAGCTTGAAAATATATCCTCCTAAATTCTAATTATCTGGACTTAACGGGATACATGACATATAATCCTCTTATATTTGGGTAATTAGGATTTCTGTGGCACATAAACTAGAATTGAATTTCACCCTCTAATTGGAAATAATTGACCAAGGAATTGGCGGTTGATGAATTTTAGAAGAGACTAGAAAGGTCTAAGAAATTAGGGTCTAGTCACATATAGTTTGCCATGAATTAAATCTTACATGATTAAAATAAATTAATAAGAAAAGTCAATCCGAAAAATAGATAACTCTGAAGCCTTAATTGTTTCTCCATATTTTATTCCCAACTTATTTACTTGCCTTTCTTTAATATTCTTTCTATTGTTTAATGTCTTTGAACTCTCAAACACTATTTTCTGTTTACCTAACTAAGTAAATCAAGTAACTATTGTTGCTTAGTCCTTCAATCCTCGTGGGATCGACCCTCACTCACTTGAAGTATTACTTGGTACGACCCGGTGCACTTGCCGGTTAGTTTGTGGACTATAATTACCGCACTAAGTTTTTGGCATCGTTGCCGGAGATTGATAGGGATTAACAACTATCAGTTGTTTGATTGCTTAGATTAGGCATTTTAGTTTTAATTTTTTTTATTATTTTTGCTTAGTATTTTCGAAATAAATTTTTTTATAAATAAATGGCACTAATATTTTTCCTTAATTTCTGAAATTAAGTTTGGTGTCACCTAGTTAATTTTATTTTAATTTTCTTGTTTATTTTTCCTGTTAATTTTCAAAAAATTTCTGTCTAATTTCAGTTATCATTTTTGAAATTTATTTATTTATATTATTTAGTAATTTTATTTTATTATTTTACACAGGATACCTCACTGGGACTTCTCTGCACTCTGACGTAGAGAATCCCATCTTTTCTTGACTTCTGCTTGTTTATGCGTAGGAACAGGGACAAGAAACCTCTATTAGACTTTGATCCAGAACCTGAAAGGACTTGGAGGTGACGTTTACAACAAGCAAGACTTTACAAGGCTGCAGAATTCACTATGGATCCTAATAATACTGTTAATGCCAATGTGGCAAATCCAAATGAAAATGAACCACAAAGGAGAGTGCTTGGCTCTTACTCTGCTCCTACTGCAGATCTTTATGGAAAAAGCATTGTGGTGCCTCCTATAGCTGCGAACAACTTTGAGCTAAAGCCACAATTGGTCACCCTGGTGCAACAAAACTGCCAGTATCATGGTCTTTCCCACGAAGACCCAAATCAATTTGTTTCTAATTTTCTGCAGATTTGTGATATGGTGAAGACAAATGGAGTAAACCCAGAGATGTACAAACTCATGCTCTTCCCGTTTGCTCTGAGGGATGGAGCAAAGTTATGGCTAGATTCCCGACCCAAGGAAAGCTTGGATACTTGGGACAAGGTTGTTACTGAGTTTTTTACTAAATTTTTCCCACCAAAGAAGCTGACTAAGCTTAGGGTGGAGGTTCAGACATTCAGGCAGAAGGATGGTGAAACTCTTTATGAAGCTTGGGAGAGGTACAAGCTATTGACTAGGCAATGCCCTCTGGACATGTTCTCCAAATGGACCCGACTAGATATCTTTTATGAAGGCTTGGGTGAAATATCCAAGATGTGCTTAGATAATTCTGCAGGTGGTTCATTGCACAAGAAGAAGACACCAGAAGAGACTATTGAGCTGATTGAATTGGTTGCTAGCAACCAATATTTATACTCATCTAACAGGAATCCTGTGAACTCAGAGACTTCTCAGAAGAGAGGTGTGTTGGAAATGGAAGCTGTTAATGCTATTCTTGCTCAAAACAAGCTTATGTCTCAGCAAATAAATATACTTACTCAGTAGATGGGTGGCATGCAAGTCTTAGCTATCAACACCCAAAATCCACCTCAAGAGGTCTCTTATGACATGACAGGTAATTTTGTACAAAATGAGAATTATGACTATGCTCAATCTTTTTCTGAACAGGTCAATTACATGGGGAGTGGTCCTAGAAATCCCAATAATGATCCATACTCTAAGACATACAATCTTGAGTGGATGGACTAACCTCAGAAATCTCAGAATTTCAACAATAATTCTCAGGGCGGTTTTCAATAGAACAATCATAATAACCGCCAATTTCAGTCTCATCAACAACAACCACCTCAGCAGACAAACTCTCAATCCCAACAAGATTCTAATTGGGAAATGATGAGGAGTTTTATGCAGGAAACCAGAGCCTCCATTAGAAACTTGGAGGTGCAAATAGGCCAACTGAGCAAGCAAATACCTGAGAGGTCTACAAATACAATTCAAAACATGGAGATTCAGATGGGTCAATTAGCAACAAAAATTAATGAAATTGATAAAAGGACCATTAATAGCCTTCCTGGTAACACAACTCCAAATCCAAGAGAGAAATACAAGGCTATATTACCTTGATAAGTGGACAAGTGGCAAGTATGGAAGTACAAGTTAATAATGAGGAGCCAGTTGAAAAAGAAGCTCCAAAGGAGAAGAAGGACGAAGCAGAGCACGCCCCTCCAAAGCGTGCGGAAAACCCATTCTCAGACTCTCTTGACACTTATCCTACATTGCCAAAGGTTCCTGAGTACAAGCCTAAAATTCCATATCCTCAGAGACTTCAAAAGGAGACCAATGACAAGCAGTGGTCCTGACTAAAGAATGTAGTGCCATAATTCAGAATAACTTGCCAAGGAAGATGCCAGATCCAGGGAGCTTTCAAATTCCATGCACCATTGGGAGAACAACCTTTGAGAAAGCGTTATGTGATCCGGGAGCAAGCATAAATCTAATGCCCTTATCTGTGATGAAGAAGCTGCAAATCCAAGAGGCACAACCCACAAGGATAGCATTACAAATGGCAGAAAAATCTATGAAGCCTGCATACGGATTAGTGGAGAATATCTTGGTCAAAGTGGGTAAGTTCTTCCTCCCAGCAGATTTTGTGATTCTTGACACAGGAGAGGATGAGAATGCCTCTATAATTCTAGGAAGACTATTCCTAGCCACTGGAAGAGCTCTGATTGATGTGGAAGAAGGTGAATTAGTGCTTAGAGTGCATAATGAGCAGTTGGTCTTTCATGTCTTCAAAGATATACATTCAGCAGGTGAAGAAGAGAGGTGCATGCAGACTGAGCCTATTAATCCAAACCTTCAAAAACCCCCTGATGATGCACCGCAGAATCTGCAGCTCAAAACTCCTTTGTTGACAATCAATAAAATTTCTCCTGACATCAAACCTAAGTTTGGTATCGGGAATGCATCATCCACCAAGGAGGAGGTTTCCAAAAAGAAGAAAGTACCCAGAGGATGTAGAAACAAAAAGATCCCTACTGAAGGTTTCTCCCCAGGAATGAAAGTGGTGTTGACTAGCAATCTAGTGTGAATTTATACAGTAAACAGAATCCTCTTTCTGGAGCATATTGAGCTACTTTATGGAGACACAGGAAAGAAGTTCAAAGTAAGGGGTGAAGAGCTGAGCCCCTATGATCCTCCTCCTTAGAGGAGCTGACCGTCAAGCTAGTGATGGTAAAGAAGCGCTTGTCGGGAGGCAACCCGATAATTTCGTATCCTTAGTTATTTTTCGTAGTAGTGATTTTCTTATTTATTTGATTTTTATTGAGTTTTTACTGTTTTTCTTTTGTGTTAAGTGTGTTATGATCATGCAGCTATTTTAGAACAGGAACCGAACACTTCAAAAAAAAAAACATGCAAGCTGGTCCCCACAACACCCTTCTTCATCCCCTTATTCCCGTGATCACCCCCACCTACCCCCTTATTCATTCCCCATTCAAACCAACACCTCTCCCCTACCCTCCCCTATTAATTAACCATTAAACCCAACACCCCCCCCCCTTTCTATACACATATATATATTAAATAAATAAATAAATAACTATGTATATATAATAATAATAATAAAAAATAAATAAATTAAAAAAATCAACAACACAAAGAGATAATATATATATATATATTTTAATTATTTTAACCTTTTTTACTCTTTTATCATTTTATTCTTCTTTTATCATACTATTTGTTTTTACTCATCCGTATGTCTTTTTATGTCCCTTTCTGTTTTCAGTTCTTCTTTACTTGAGAACAAGCAACTTTTTAAGTTTAGTGTTGTCGCTTTGCTTTTTGGCTTTTCTGTTTATTTTAAATAGCGCCAAAGGGAGGCAAATCATCTTCACAGAGGAGCACAACCAGAAGAATGAGATGGCCACTAGGATAACTGAAGTGGTTGAGTTCCTTTCATTCTAATTCTCTTCCGTTCTTATTTTGTTGTCTTCTATTTTCTGTTGCTTTGATTGCCTGCATGATCTTTAGTACTTTCAGTTTTTAGAGTTAATTTCATTCTGTCATTTGCTTTTAGTAAAAAAAAATGTTTCATGTACCACTCACTTAACTTGAATCTAAAAAGAAAAGAAAAGAAAAGAAGTGATGTATTGCTTGAGAAATTGAGTTTAATTTTAAGAGTAGTCGCATTTATCCAAATGTGGTGGTATTTTCTATGACTCTGAATGCATGACATGAACAGTGCATATTTAAATTTGAATCAAAGAATGTTGATGTACAAGAAATAGAAATTTAGAGAACTATTATGAATTCTCTGCAATAAGTGAGAGTTTAATCCTTGAAGCAAAAGAAACAGCAAAAGAAAAAAAATATAATAATAAAAGCAAGGTCCAAGGCTCTGAGCATCAATGACAAGGGAGGTCAGACATGATTAAAAGCTCAAAGAGTTGTTTCCCTGGTCATATGCTTGTGGTGTGATTGTGTCAAGTAATCCTTGAGACAGAACACTAAGAGTCGAGATCAAATACATTTAACAGATATGCCAAAGGCTTTGAGCACCACTGTCTGGGAGTAACTGGAAAAAAAAACCAGAACTTAAAGAGAGTTCCCCAGTTAAGTGCTTGTGGTGTTTTGTGTCAAGTGAAGCTTGAGACAAAACATTTAAAGTCACGGGTAGGCTCAAGGTGTAAAGCACCAAAGAAAAAAATTACTGTGTTCAAGGGTTAAATTGAGTATAAAAGATCAGAGAACTCATAATATTATCAGGATTCTAATTCCAATTGACATTGATATCCTTTTGATTCAAAGAAGAGTGAGATGCCAAAACTATTCAGGGTTGCAGTTGTAAACCCCACTATAAGAAGAGATATGAGCTTAATCGAACTCTCATTCTCATGCAAATTCACATCCTAAGGTTATATTAGTTTGGTTGCTTGAGGACAAGCAACAATTCAAGTTTGGTGTTGTGATGCGTGAGCATCTTTCTTACCTTTTCCTAGTAAATTTGCATTTAATTTGTTAAGTTTTATCAAGAATTAATTATCTTTTAGCCACTATGGATGCTACTTTGAGTCTTGTGTAATTCTGTTTATTTTAGGTAGCATTTGGTTGGATTTGATGGAGTTTCTGCAGAGAAAGAGAAGAAACCAAGGAGCTGACCAGCGAGGAGTGACACGTGCGTGTGCCTGACGCGTACGCGTGATTCGGAGTTGTCCATGGTGACGCGTGCGCGTACCTGACACGTACGCGTGCGCATACCTGACGCGTACGCATGACACGCGAAAAAGACCATCGACGCGTACGCGTGACTGACGCGTACGCGTGATAAGCGCGAAGTGCAGAAAATGCTGATTCCTATTAATTCTGATTTAAACTTTATTTTTATTTTAAAATAGGAAAAGATATTATTTTAGTTTTAGAAGATAGATTTTAAATTAATTAGGATTAGATATAAAAGGGGATTGGAATTATTCCACAGGGAATTCCATTCCAACTACCAAAATACATTTTATCAGAATCCTTATTTTATCTCAGAACCATGAGCAACTAAACCTCCACTGTTAAGGTTAGGAGCTCTGTCTATTGTATGGATTGATTCTATTATTTTGCTATTTTAATTCATGTACTGATTTATATTTCAAGGATTGTTTTCGTTCTTTATTTTATGAATTTGGGTGGAACGGGAGTATGACCCTCTTTCTAATTGTGTTCTTGTATAACTTGGAAAAGCTCTTTACTTGAACAACAGCTTGAAAACATATCCTCCTAAATTCTAATTATCTGGACTTAACGGGATACATGACATATAATCCTCTTATATTTGGGTAATTAGGATTTCTGTGGCATATAAACTAGAATTGAATTTCACCCTCTAATTGGAATTAATTGACCAAGGAATTGGCGGTTGATGAATTTTAGAAGAGACTAGAAAGGTCTAAGGAATTAGGGTCTAGTCACATATAGTTTTCCATGAATTAAATCTTACATGATTAAAATAAATTAATAAGAAAAGTCAATCTGGAAAATAAATAACTCTGAAGCCTTAACTGTTTCTCTATATTTTATTCCCAACTTATTTACTTGCCTTTCTTTAATATTCTTTCTATTGTTTAATGTCTTTGAACTCTCAAACACTATTTTCTGTTTGCCTAACTAAGTAAATCAAGTAACCATTATTGCTTAGTCCTTCAATCCTCATGGGATCGACCCTCACTCACCTGAGGTATTACTTGGTACGACCCGGTGCACTTGCCGGTTAGTTTGTGGACTATAATTACCGCACCAGTTCCTCCCGAACACAGCTATGCATGAAGAAAAATTCAAAACCCTCTCCTCTATGATATACGTGATGAACACTGGAACATGGTAACAACTCAACACGAATCCCAGAACCTATTTTTACTATCTTCTTCAAATCTATCTCTTTCACAGCTTCCACATCCGTGAACAAAGATGTACACACTTTTACATCTTCAATAACCCAATCATATGACCAGTCCACTTTTTTCTTTTTATCTCTTTTTCTTTCAAAACCCATTTTCAACAACAAAAACTCAAAAGATGCAGAAAGAAGAATACACAGAAAGAAGAAAACTAGCACGTACCTCTTTTATTCTTTCTCAGAAACCTTCAAAAGCAATTCTTAACCCAAATGAAATAATGATTTGGGAGAAATTATTTGCATTCCAATGCAGTTAAGCAAAAGTTACCACCACTGGTTAAGTTCACTACACCCATTCCATCAATCAAATCACTGATCCAAATGGCATTGGAAATGAAAAACCCTTTAATGCCATCATTACTTATCTCTCTCTTCATTTAAAACTGTAACGTTTCCAAAGCAATTATTTAATATTATTTTTAATAAAGTACATTGAACTGGGGGCTCCATAGCTATACCACTTGCCGAGTTATTGCTCATCAAAAGCTCAACTTGCTTCATTAAAAATATCCTCAGGCTAAGCTTGGGGGCTATGATACGGCTGTTACAAATTCGATGTCATAACTCGGCATTATGCGCCATAACTCGGTATTATATACCATAACTCGGCATCAAGCGTTACACTTCGACTCACCGGATTAATTCTGAAATAAAAACGTCCGACCTAGTGTTGTCACCTACTAATTTCTAATAACTGCTCTTCAATATAGAGAGCCAACAGAAGCATAACCGACCTATCTTCCTTCACCTATAAAGGTATGATATTTTATCCTCAAAATGGCATATTGAATTCCGAACACTAACTTAAGTATTGGAGTGCCTTTGCAGGTACCCACCCTACTTTGTTCGTTCTCTCCACAAACGTGATACATTCTCGGACAAAAGCTCGGACTACCAGAACTTGTAAGTTCGGCGTTGAAGGCTATAGTTCGGCACGACTATCAAGAGCCGAGTTTTCTCCTAGGCATTCATACAAGAACAGTATTAATATAATACATTGTCACACACTGATTAGTACTGAAGTCATATCCTTATATATATATATACTAGAGTTATATAAGGCAACTACAAGAAAGCATGCAAGAACTTATGCAAGACAGATCCTTTTACTCAAGGCCGATCTTGATCACCGTCAATATTTTATATTTTATTTTGGTTCTGGTATGTCTTTATTAATAGCCCCCCCCTCTCAGACTTATGAGTTCTAATTGTTAAACTCTGAATTTGTTTCTAAATCTATCAAAGTGATGCAAAATTTTGCAAAACCACAATTTGGTAAGTGCATCGAATCGTATTAAGTAATATTACGATAAGTGAGTTATCATTTTCACGAGAATTAAAAGACTAAGCAACAATGATTAATTGACTATTCTAATTAGACAAATAAAAAAACAAAGGAATAAATGAAGAATTAAAACAAACGTGTAAACAGAGGCAATAAATAGCAAACAGTGAATGTGAAAACAATAATGGTGAGAATGTTAAGGTTTCAGAAATGTTCATTATTTAGAAAAACAATCATTGTGTTCATTTATTTGAGGCATGCAAAGATAAATCACGACAATTCAATTTATTGGCAATTCAATTTCTCTTTAACTTAATTAATTATTAATTCCTTAGTCAGTTATTTAAGAAAAGAGATGAAGCATAAATTTGATTTAGTTTCAAATAAGATTCAAGAATAGTCCTTAGGTTGAATTTTATGTCACTTATCCAAACTAGTCCTAAACAATTGAAACTTACACGAAAGAATGATTTCCAAAAGTTTTTAATCTGAATTTTATGTCATTTATTCAAACTAGAGCAATTGAAAATCACAAAGTATCACATACTCTTTGAAATACTATTTCCTAGTTAAATAAAAAAGTCGTGAGAAAGAGTTTTCAAGCTAATTCCAATATTACTTTTTCCAAAAGAATATTTAGAATATTTTCTAACAATTCTAAATCTTTAGGGATGAAGAACGAAAGCTCAAACATGAAATAGATTAAAACATAAACTTCAAATAAAGTAAAAAACTTAGATGAATAATCCATAAAAGATGAATAAAGCTCCTAACCTCAACAAAGGAGAATAGTTGCTCATGATGCAAAGGAAAACAAAACTCTGGACTCAAAATGGCTGGAAGAAGAGAGAAGTCACGTAAATGTTTCTCCTCTTTAAATACTAACCCTAAACCTAATTATTTTAGAATTCAAACCAAATAAAATTAAAGTAAAATCAAATCTAAACTAATTAATATTCTTTCAATAGTTTTTCATTCCAAGTCAAGTTATTGATAATTCTTTATAATTGTCAATCAATGCTTCAAATCATGGGTCTTGTATTCAAACTTTAATCATCAACTCAAGTGTTTTAAAGGATTGAAGATTAAGAGGGATTTAATAAGAAATCACAATCCATGGGAGTGGCCCAATTTGGCGCGTGAGGCGCCACATTCCCTGCGTGAAGCGCAAGCCCAAAAGAGGAGGGATTAGAAGCCTCTGTTTGGTTACATGAGGCGCAAGGCCAGCTACGTGAGGTGCATCAAAGGAGGCGTGAAGCGCATGAAGGAAAGGCAACCCCTGGAGGCGAGGTTGGGCCTGCATGAGGGGCACCCAAGGCCATGTGAGGCACAGTATAAGCTGCATGAGGTGCACCAAGTGGTGCGTGAGGCGCAGGAGTTAAGGGTGACCCGTGGAAGTGGACTTGAATGCTCCTTCTATCCTTGTCTTTCTTGTTGATATTGCTTGCTCTTCTTCTAAAATCTCCTTTCTCTTTAGTGCTATAGTTGTTTGCTCCTTTTGATCTTTGTTCTTGCTCATTTTCAACACTTTTCTACACATACCAAAGCTCAAAGCAACTTCAAGGAATATTGGTTAAAAGCACTAAAATCTTAATTAAGAATAAAGAAATGACTGATCTTTGTTGAAAGAATTACTAAAGAAAACAGCTAAAGATGTCCATGTATCACAACACCAAACTTAAGATCTTACTTTCCTCCAAGCAAGAAAAGAACTATGCACAAAGAAGTCCTCTAAGTTGGAGTGGGTTGAAGAATTGCTTGATATTTTAGTGAGTGAAGTGATTAAATGACAGTGGGGTGAACTCCAAATTGTGTGATCATGCATGGATTCTAGTGCTTATTAGGCTTACAATTGAAAGTCTTAGAACGTAGGAATTCCATCCGGATGATATTATGGAGATATTTTTATATATTTTTACCTTGAAGATAGCTTCCCCTTTTCTTTCATTGGGTGCTTTGCACCTTGAGCTTAGCTGTGACTCTAAATATTTTGTCTCAAGATTTTCTCGACACAGAACCACCACAAGAACTTAATTGGGGAACTCTTTGAGTCCTTGCTTCTTTTTATTCTTTCCATTCAGTGGTGCTCAGAGCCTTTAGCTTCTCTTTTATGAAGGTTATTTGCACTTGGCTTTAACTCTAGATGTTCTATCTCAAGATTTCCTTGACACAGAAACACCACAAGCACTTAACTAGAAAAATAACTCTTTGAGCTTTGTTTCGTTTCAACCTTCCTAGCCATTGGTGCTTAGAGTCTTGGGCCTTATTTTTTGTTTTTCTTTCTTTTTTCTTTTCTTGCTGCTTCTTGGTTTTATAGATTTTTGAGAACCTTCATAATACTTCTCTAAACATCATTCCATGTCTTAGAGCTTCCCATGCAAGTTTTCACAAATATGTAACCTCATGACACAATCATACTATCAGAGCCTCCACTTCTTTTAATCTTTACTTGCCCCAAATTTTAAAATTTTTTTTCAACTTTTTCCATTCAAAAACTCTTTGTTGCATGCTTAAAGATATTGGGTGCAAACAATTTCAAAAGTAAGGCGTGGCATGAAATATAAATGAATCATGATTATCAAACAGATGCAAGATATAAGAAATAAAATCTCAAAGATAGAGTTACCTCCCTCTTCATTATCTTCTAGGCTATATAGAGCATAGCCTCCAACACCAAACTTAAAATGGTTGCTTGTCCTCAAGTAACAAAGAAAAATAGTGCTGATGGAAACATAAATAATCATGATTATCTAGGGAAGGCAAAAAAGTGATGCAAAAGCTTATTCAAATAAAACAAACGAAATAAAAAAATAAAATAAAATTAAAGACAAAATAAAAGGGTACCGAAAGTTGGGTTACCTCCCAACAAGCACTCTTTTAACGTCACTAGCTTGACGGTTGATTCTTGCTAAGGTAGAGGTTGATCATAATGCTTCAACTCCTCCCTTCTTACTGTGAATCTTCTCCTTGTTTCTTTATTTATTAGCTCAATATGCTCAAGAGAAAGAATTGTGTTCACTGTATATGGCTTTAATGGATGGTAAGCTAACATCACTTCCTCCCCAGGTGAGAAGTCTTCTGTAGGAATCTTCTTATTTCTCCATCACCTGAGCACCTTCTTGAGAACTTTTGTTTCTTTCTTTGGTGATGCACTGGTGCAGTATTTATAACCCACAAACTAATTGACAAGTGCGTCGGGTCGTACCAAGTAGTACCTCAAGTGAATGAGGGTCGATCCAATGAGGATTGATGGACTAAGCAACAATGATTGAGTGATTTACTTAGTTAGGCAAGCAAAAAAGAGTGTTTGGGTCTCAATTACATTTAAATAGTAAATTCAAAAAATTTATAAAGCAAGTAGTAAACTAGTGTGAACAATATATGAGTAAAATAGTTAAGGTTTCAGAGATGTTTATTTTTCGGATTAAATTTTCTTACCAACTACTTTAATCATGCAAGATTCAATTCATGGCAAACTATATGTGACTAAACCCTAATTCCTTAGACCTTTTTAGTCTCCTCTAACCTTCATCAACCTCTAATTCCTTGGTCACTAGATTCCAATTAGAGGGTTAAGTTCAAAACTAGTTTATGTGCCATAAAAACCCTAATTATCCAAATATAAGAGGATTATATGTCACGTATCCTGTTAAGTCTAGATAATTAGTTATTTAGGAGAATTTTTTTTCAAGATGTTTTTCAGGTAAATTACTTTTCCAAGGTTTACAAGAACTCAATTAGAATAAGGGTCATACTTCCGTTCCACCCAAATTCATAAGATGGAGAACAAAAACAAATTCTTGAAATTCAAATCAATACATGAATTAAAATAGAAAAGTAATAATATCAATCCATACAATAGGCAGAGCTCCTAACCTTAATAGTGGAGGTTTAGTTGCTCATGGTTCAGAGAGAAAATAAAGATTCTCAAAAACTGCAAAGTGCTGAATCAGGTAAGAGAGAAGAGAAGAGCCTAAAGGGCTGATTCTTTTCCCTTTTAAATCTAATCCTAATTAATGTAAACTATATTCTCTCAAACTAATTAATATCTTTTCCTATTTGTAATTAAAATAAAAGTTTTAATCAAAATATAAAATAATCTTCGAGCTAATACTTGATGGATGTGGGGACCACTTCATATGTCAAAAATAGCGCCTAACTTGGAAAAATTCCAAGTTAGGCGTGGCTGCTTGATTATGTGCATTGAGTGATATTCACATTAGCGCCTAACTTCAAATTCTTGAAGTTAGACTTGGCCTAGGCAGCATGGTTTGGAGCGCAGTTTCTTCTTCCGGCGCTTAACTTGGAAAAAGCTAAGTTAGGCGCCAAGATGACCGTACAGGTTGGAGAAGAAGAAAATACTATTATATATCATCGGAAAGCTCTAAAAGTTAGCTTTCCAATGCCACTAGAATCACGTCAGTTGGCACTCGATATCTTAAGTTATGTTTGTTGGAGTGCAAGAAGGTTAAGGTTGACAGCATCATCCACTTTCTTCCTCTTCTTCTATAAAACTCTGTTAAATCCATCCGAATGCTACCTGAAATAAACAGAATTGTACACAACTCAAAGTAGCATTCATAGTGACTAAAAAGTATTTAAATCTTGATTAAACTTAACAATTTAAATGCAAATTCACTAGAAAAAGATAGGAAAGATGCTCACACATCATGCGCTCCCAACACCAAACTTAGGTTTGATGTTAGGGGATTTTTGGAGCTTTGGATCACTTGATTCAACCTTCATACGATTCTCCTTCTCACTTGAATGATGCATGGTTTTAAAAATATGAAAAACTAAGTTCTCATCATATACCCTCAATATTAATTCACCCTTTTTCACATCTATCAAGGCTCTTCCAGTAGCTAAAAATGATCTCCCTAGAATAATAGAGGCATTCTCATCCTTCTCCATGTCAAGGATCACAAAATCTGTGGAGAGGAAAAATTTTTTCACTTTGAACAAGAGATTTTCAACTACTCCATGTGCATATTTCATTGATTTGTCTGCCATTTGTAGAGTTATCCTTGTTGGGTTCACCTCTTAAATTTGTAGCTTTTTTATCATAGATAAGGGCATTAAATTGATGTTTGCTCCCAAGTCACATGAGGCCTTTTCAAAGGTTATGCTTCCAATGGTGTATGGAATTTGGAAGCTCCCTGGATCTTGTATCTTTTTTGGCAAATTTTTTTGAATTATAGCACTGCATTCTTTGGTCACTACCATTGTTTCATCTCCTTTCAAAGTTCTTTTCTTAGATAGCAACTCTTTTCATGAATTTAGCATAAAGAGAAATTTGTTCCAAAACTTCTATGAATGGAATGTTGATGTAGAGCTTTTTGAACACCTCCAAAAAATTGGAGAATTGTCCATCAAGGTACTGTTGCTTGAACCTTTGAGAAAAAAAAAATTCTTGGTTGATAAGGAGCCATTGTTTTCCTTTTCTTTGCAGCTTCAATTGTCGGTGCATGAACATGGCTTTCATTCTCTTGCTTCTCTTCTTCCATGTATACTTCATGGTTTGTGGTTTCTTTACCCACGGCCTTCCCACTTCTCAGCATGATGGCTTTGCATTCTTCTATTAGATTAAAAATTGTATCAATTGAAAAAGTGTTGTGTGTCCTCTTTGTGAGTTGCTTGAAAATTTGTCCTATTTTTACTTCCAAATTTTGAATGGATGTACCTTGATTTTGAAGGTTGGCTCTTATCTCATCCATGAAACTTTGAGTTTGTTGCATGAATGTGGAGGTGGACTGGGCTATTGTGGTAGTGACTTGAGATAGTTTTTCAATGGTGGTTTCAAAGGAAGAAAATTTAGTTTCTAAGGAAGAGAATTTGGTTTCTAGAGAAGAAATTTTTTGGTGAATTTGTGGTTGCATAGATTGAGATTGTTTTTTAGGAGGTGCAGTGAATCTCTTTGGCTCTTGATTGCCCCAACTAAAATTGGGGTGGTTCCTTCATCTGGGATTATAAGGTTTTGAGAAGGAGTCATTATGTGGTGGCTTTAAGAAGTTCTCCATGTAATTTACTTGCTCCGCGGATGCTTGCCTTTCCTTGAACAACCCACATTCTTCATCCTCGTGAGCTCCTCTACACAAGTTACAGAGAACAACTTGTGCTTCCACTGCAGAGACTTACATATGTCCCAATTGCTTTGTAAGTGAGGATATTTGTTGAGACATAGCCTTTTTTGTGCCAAAATAGTATCCAGAGTATCTAACTCTATCACACCTCTCTTCATTGTTCTTTCAGAGGAGTATAAATATTGATTATTAGCCACAATCTTAATCAATTCTAAGGCTTCTTCAGTGTTCTTCATATGCATGGAACCTCCAGCTGAGGAATCTAATAAAGTTCTAGAAGTATAAGTGATTCCATCATAAAAAATTTGGAGTTGTACTCAGTCAGCAAACATATCCGGATGACACTTTCTCAGCATTTCTTTATACTTCTCTCAGTCTTCATAAAGGGATTCTCCATCTTTTTGTATGAAGGTCTGGATATCATGTCGCAGCTTTAACAACCTCTGTGGTGGAAAAAATTTGGTTAAGAACTTATTGACCAAATCATCCCATGTTGCTATGCTTTCCTTTGGTTGAGTTTTGAGCCACTACTTCGCTCGGTCCCTTACATAGAATGAAAATAACATCAAGCGATAAATTTCAGCAGAGACGCCATTGGATTTGACTGTGTCACATATTTATAGGAAGCTAGATATGTGCAGATTAGGATCTTCTTGAGGACTCCCACAAAATTGGCAATTTTGTTATACCAAGGTGATGAATTAAAACTTCAACTCAAAGTTGTTTGCCTCCACAACAAGTGCTACAATGCTGCTTCCACAATTTCCAATAGTGGGTTTAGTGAAAGACCTAAGAGTCCTTCTAGCATTGGTATTGTTGTTGTTTGCCGTGCTTTTTAGCTCAAGCTCCTCAATTTCTTCTAGTTCCCTCTGATTTCTTAATTTCTTTCTTAGTTTCTTGAGGATTCTCTCTATTTCAGGATCAAACTGAAGAGGTTCTTTGTCTTTGTTACCTTGCATGAAAACACACAGATAACAAAAAAAATTAGAATTCCCAATATCACAGTGAAGGAAATTCCAGTGAGAAGCAAAAGGAAAAAAAGTCTAATTTAGAAAATCAATTAATGTGGTAGTTGTTAATCTCAATTAATCTCCGGCAACGGCTCCAAAAACTTGATGCGAAGTTTTGCAAAACCATAACTCGGCAAGTGCACCGAATCGTATCAAGTAATATCTGATGCCAAGGCATCTTAGACTAGTTTCACTAGCCTTTTTCTTTGTTTTTAATAGGTTTTATGCACTTTCTTAAGTTATAAGTAAGCAATTTAGGTAGAAATTCATACGTACCTAGATTCATCCAACCATGGTTAATTTGATGCAATTTCATGAGAATTATGCTATAATTACTTGTATGCTAAGAATGATGAGAATTCTCATGACTTTAGCAAGGCTTTGATGCATATATTGGTTGATGACAGGTGAAGGAAGGCATGGAAGGAAGTTGGAAAAGGAGCAGGGAAGAGATAAAGAAGAAGCAACGTTGGTGGCCAACTTGGACCACCAACGTTGCCTCAAACGTTGGAAAGGAGGCAGAAGAAGTCTCTGCATGATTTACTGGTGCTCACATTTGAGAGAATGTTGGCAATCCAACGTTACCCCCAATGTTGTGATAAAATGTTCAATTCTGGATCTAAATAATTTTTGAGTGACGCGTACGCGTGAAAGAGCAAAATTTCTATATCCACGCGCAAGCGTGAGTCACGCGCACGCATGGAGTGGCAAAATTGACCATCCACGCGTACGCGTGGGTCACGCGTACGCGTCACCAAACGAACGTTGGAGGTCCAACCTTGCCTCAAACGTTGCCTCCAACGTCCGCGATGAGGAGCCCAGAATTTGAAGTTGAGAAACTTGAATCGACGCGTACGCGTGGATGGGGAAAATGGCAATTCACGCGTAAGCGTGGTGTACGCGTACACGTGGTGCACGCGTACGCGTGGATAGGCCAACGTTGGAGGAAACGTTGCCAGTCCAACATTGAGGCCAACGCTCTTTTGCATGGTTTAAAACTGAAAAATGATATTTTTGCATCCACACGTACGCGTGCAGTACGCGCACGTGTGGATGAGCATTTTTACCCCATGGGCGCAAACGCGCAAGGCACGCGTACGCGTGGGTAAGCAGAACGTTGGCCCTCCAACATTGAGTCAAACGCCAATGACAGCAAATTTATCTGGTTTTATTGAAAGGCGTTTGAGTCAACGTTAGCCATCAAACGTTGACTCCAACTTGAGCACCAGAACTCTGCAATTCAAACATATCTCTTCTCAACAACAAGAGAAACCAATTGGAGCTATTCCAACCCAATTTCATTAAGGCCAAAAGCCCAATTCAGAGATTGAAGATCAATGGAAGAAAGCGTATAAATAGCTTAGAATTTAAGTTAGAGAGACTTTTCTTTCTTTTGGGGGATTTTCAATTTTTACTTTCTGTTCATTTTACTTTTTTGTTCATTTTTGAATTCAGCAATGTATTCTTCAATTCCAATTTCCATTTTGAGAGCCATGAACAACTAAACCCCTTTCATTGGGTTAGGGAGCTCTATTGTAATTCAATGGATCAATAGTAGTTTTCATCTTCTTCTTCTTTCTTTTCTCTTGATTTTTGTTAGAAAGCTTTCGTTCTTAATTCAATTGGATAGTTGTCTTGAGAGAGAAGCTATCCATAATCGGAATTCTTTGGATCCTTGAGAGAGGAATGACGAATTCATGCTAGAATTGCTTTCTCACATTGGATTAGATTGGGGGTTGGATGGATATAGTGACATGTAATCCTACCAATACTTTGATCTATGAATTTGTGTGGTATAGTCAGTGACCGAACTTCAACTCTTCCCATGAGCAATTAAATCAAGACATTGGGCAATTGTTCATGCTTAGAGAGATTGGTGAGCCAAGACATTAGGATCCAATCATCTAAGATTGCCAAACAATGTCAATGAATGCATTGATTGAGGAAGAGATAAAAATGATTTGATCCGGAGAGTTCAATATCTCCTAAAACCCAATGAATCCCCGTCTCTGATTGACGAACTGAATTCTTGCTAGTAAAGAAATTCACAAAATAAATCCTCGTTGCAAGTATAGCTTCTAAATCGGCAAGGAATCCCTTTCGTACAAACGTTTGGTTGTCACAAGTAACAAACCCAATAAAATTTATAAACCGAAGTATTTAAACATCGGGTCGTCTTCTCAAGGAATTGCAGGGAAGTATGATTTATTATTGGTTATGGAAAACAGTATTTTTGGGTTTTTGAAAAAGGTTTGAATGAGAAAAATAGATTGTAGGAATTAATAAATCAATAGCTAATAAAACTCTGCGGCCCCTGGTTGTCTTCTTCTTCTCTGCCCCTGGTCGTCCTCTTCTTCGCTTGATCTCTTTTCTGACCTCTGTTCTCAAGCTCAAGCTAAGGTAAATAATTAATGTCTTGATTAGGGGGTTTTGATTATTGGAACTTCTGATTAGGGATTTTGATTTTTTTTATTATTATTTTGATTATTGTTCTGACTTACCAGTGATGGTAGTTTGGCTCGTTCTAATACTGGAAAAAATTAATTAGTGATGAAATTTTTGTGTTCTGATTCTTGTTCTGATTATTGCTGAACTTTTTTCTATTTTATTTTTTCTTAAGGTTTTTTATTGTTGCTTAAGCTCTGATGTGTTGCTGATTATTGCTTAAGGCCCGGTTTTCACCCGGTATAACTGTGGCCCAAAAGTGTTTAGGTTTTATCGGGTCTAAGGTCGGGTTAAAGTCTAAAAAATAGGGCTCGTATATATTTAGGGCCGGGTCTATGTTAGGATAAACTCATTTTTATCCGACTCATGTATAGACCTAATAAAAAGTATGAAACTCAAACTGAAGTAGAGTCAGAAGGATATGTGGTGCCAATATGAGAAATATTCAAACTTGAACCATTGGTAACAAGTAATTGATCAGTGCCACCATAATAAGAAGAGGAATACAAATTAGATGGATCATTGATTAAATGATAGAACGCACCAGAGTCTAGGTACCAAGAAGCTTCAAAAATTGTTAATAGTGTGGCCAAGTATGAAATTGGTTGATGAAAAGATCTAGAAGGTGGTGGAGGTTGTGAATTTGATGTAAAAGAGGACTATAAATTCTGAGTAAGGAGGGAAGGTTGATTAGGAGATGAAGGTCCATAAAAGTTAGGATCAAATCTATGGTAGCATAATATGGTCAAGCTGGCCATAGAGTTAGCAGAAAGGTCTTAACCCTAATCGCCAAGAACTTCACCCCCTTCTCGTGAATCGTCCTCCTCTACCTCTTCTTCCACCATAATTTTCTCTTCCAAAGTTATTATGACCTAAAGATGAAGACTGAGCTATATTTACTTGGTCAATATTGGTAGAATTTTGTTAAAATTTTTCTAGTATATCATCATAAGAAATCAAGAGAGCTTCAACTTCTCGAATGTTGTACATATCAGATTTGGTTCTAACCATAATAATGAATGGAGAGTATTTTTCAGTAAGCCCATTACATAATGCCTCTATATGATCATCTGTAGAAATAGAAGAGCCAACGAGCAGGAGAGAATTTACAATCTTCTTGACTTAGGCAACATATTCTGATGCAGAAAGATTTAGCTCTAGATTTTAAAAGTAATTTTGTAGTGTACCATGCAGTTCTTGAAATTTCATTTATTGAAGCTAGGAACCATGAGCTATGATTATAGTCTTAAAGATTTCAACCTGTATAGGATTTTGATACTATGCCAGCAGCTTGATCAGCCTGTGATGCAAATTGAAGAGGTTGTTTTGCAGGTTAAAGGTGTTCTTGACTGGCCCAAAATTGCAAAAAAAAAACTTGTTGCCATGTGACAAAATTATTTTCAATGAGTTTTTTAGGAATAGATATAGAAGATGCTTGGAAGTTGTAGTAGAATTAGGAAAAATGAGAGCCATGAATTCAGACACCAAGGATCTTATGCTATGGATACCATATGAATTTTCTTGAAGAACAAGATATTGAAGATACAATGCAAAGAGTAGACTAGAAAGTTTAGAGGTAAAAAAAGTAGAAGATATAAAACTTTATTTGTAATAGTGTAACAGATTCTCACACACACTAGTTAATACTGAAGTCATGTCCTCATATATATACTAGAGTTATATGAAGCAATTACAAAAAAGCATGCAAAAACTGATACAACACAGATTTTTTTACTCAAAGCCTATCTTAACTATTGTCAATATTAATTATATTAGATATTCTATATTTATATTAATAAATAAAGGATAAGTGGTTCTTGTTCAATTCAAATCATTCAAAATCTTTTTTTTTATCTTTTATTTTTAGTTTTTAGAAATATAGAAATTCTATTTAGAGTTATATTTATAATATATAAATATAAAATACATAATGCAAATTATTTGCGTCCAATAGGATTTGAACCTATACCAAAGGTTTAGAAGACTTCTGTCCTATCCATTAGACAATGGACGCTTTTCTTTTTTTCTTCTAACTTTTCACTAAATTCAATTTAGTGAAAAGTTAGAAGAAAAAATGGAATAATATCTACAAATACTAATATATAATATATAGATATATATACTATATATATAAATATATATAATATAATTCGAGTAATTATATTGGAATTGAGTCGTATAGCTTCTCACCTATTATGGCTGGGACCTTTTATGGCGGATATTGGTGCACAAACCCCTTTCTTCTATATTTTTAGAGAAAGAGAATTAATATATGATCTATTCGAAGCTGCGACAGGTATGAGAATGATGCATAATTTTTTCCGTATCGGGGGAGTCGCGGCCGATCTACCTCATGGTTGGATAGATAAATGTTTGGATTTCTGCGATTATTTTTTTACAGGGGTTGTTGAATATCAAAAACTTATTACGCGAAATCCCATTTTTTTAGAATGGGTTGAGGGAATAGGCATTGTTAGTGGAAAGGAAGTACTATCTTTTTTATTTTGTGATTTTATTCTATAAATTTAATTATATTAAATTGATAAATTTTGAAAGTTGAATTCAATTTCTATTTTGAGATTTGTTTTTAAGTTTTACAATATACCATAACAATATACCCTCCCTATATATAAACATAAGATGATATAAATATTAAGTATAGAAGATTTTTCCAATAGAAAAAAAAGTTTGACCCCTCCCTCCCTATAATGTCTTAGTTTTCTTTATTTAAGTTGAAAGAAATTTTCCTCTGGAAAAGACTTTTTTAATCACAAAATAAAGTTCATTTTTAAAAAATATTAAAAAAAATTGAAATGGACTTTTTTGAAACATTGAAAAAAGTTATCTATTGAGTCATTTATAGAATAAGAAATCTTCTTCTTATTAAGAATTCAACGGGACCCCCTCGAATTCATCAACAAGAAAATTACATTGTGATTTAATTTTATTTAGATTCGATCTCGATGAAAACAATACATCAATGAGGAGTTAGTTCAAAAAGTTAAATACATTCTATATGTATGGCTAAAAGAAGGGCTCAAAAGTCCTCTTTATTGAAAAAAAAATTGTAAGAAAAAGACCTTTCCCTGTCGCTTAGCTTTCGACTTTTCGAAAATATATTAGCTGATGAATTAGTTGTTGTTGTTCTTGTTTCTTTAGTACCCTTAGTAGTTCCTATACCTGTCATGTTCCTTGGATTATTTACAAGCGGTATTCAAGCCCTTATTTTTGCTACTTTAGCTGCGGCTTATATAGGTGAATCCATGGAAGGCTATCATTAACTTAACAAATTTAGGAAATAGTCTTTTTTTTTAGTTTCTAGTTTAGTTTGACTCGCCACAATATATGTGCGGCTAAAGATAATATACTTAGGTAACAAAAATACATAAAAGAGAAACAAATAAGTTTTGAATTCTGATTCTATTAATTGAATATTCATAAATACGGGGTTAAATTAAATGCAATCAAAGTATAAATAAATATATGATTTGGTAAAAAAATAGAAAAGATTACTTGAGAGCTATAAAAAAAATAGGAAAAACATCTTTTAAATATATGAATAATAAATCATCCAAACAGTAGCAAAAACTCCATCTCAATAAGCTTGGTCTCTTGAGCCCGCTTCAAGACAAGATTACTAATTATCCAATCCTGGGGTAATAAGACTCGTCTGTTTCTAATTTTTTTTCACTTAATTCTTTTACATAGAAAATGAGACTCAATATTTTGACTGCAATTTCAAATCATCATACCATAGAAATAACATATATAACCATATACCCATATATAATATATATAAGATAAATATAATATAATATATATTATATATATATTATAGGCTGGTAATCTACTATCTAATCTAATATAGTACTAGATACATGTCTCTTCCTTTTATAGCAGTCCTATTTATTCGGTACAGGCATGTCGTAGTCAATTTTTCAATTTCTATTGAATTTATTTTTCAAGGAAAACTTCTTTCAATTATGGAAGCACGAGAATCTTATTTCAAATTCTGGTATATACGTATCATATGCGGAATACGGATAAGATACCCGATAGATATTATCTCTGTAATTATTAGTGAAACAAAAATACTTGTACAAACCATCAAAGTAATTCCACCCCCAACGGTAAAAAGATGAAAATCTTGGTGATATTCCGAACCATTCATGAACATCACAGCAAAGAGGATTAAAACGTTTATAGCTCCCACGTAAATAAGTAGTTGTGCGGAAGCTACAAAATGGGAGTTTGATAAAATATAAAATAAAGATATACAAACAAGAACTAGTCCCAATGAAAAAGCAGAAAAAATGGGGTTGGTAAAAAATACTACTCCTAAACTTCCTAATTAAAATTGAGATTATTATTCTGATTCTTTCATGTTTAATATCTTTTCTTTGAATAAATAATAAATTAATTATATTAGATATTCTATATTTATATTAATAAATAAAGGATAAGTGGTTCTTGTTCAATTCAAATCATTCAAAATCTTTTTCTTTTATCTTTTATTTTTAGTTTTTAGAAATATAGAAATTCTATTTAGAGTTATATTTATAATATATAAATATAAAATATATAATGCAAATTATTTGCGTCCAATAGGATTTGAACCTATACCAAAGGTTTAGAAGACCTCTGTCCTATCCATTAGACAATGGACGCTTTTCTTTTTTTCCTTCTAACTTTTCACTAAATTCAATTTAGTGAAAAGTTAGAAGAAAAAATGGAATAATATCTACAAATACTAATATATAATATATAGATATATATACTATATATATAAATATATATAAACTAACGATGCGGGTTCGATTCCCGCTACCCGCTTTTATCTTATTTCTATATTAGATTAGAATCTTTCTTTTTTTTTTAGATTAGAATAAAATGTGGAATAAAATAAATACATTTTTTTAGTAAATTTTTTATCATTTCTGTATTTTGTTTTTAGTTATTTTATTCAATTTTATCAATTAATACAATATTCAATTTTCCAATTTGAATATAAGATTTTTGAATATAATATTCATTATATTATATATATTTATATATATAGTATATATATCTATATATTATATATTAGTATTTGTAGATATTATTCCATTTTTTCTTCTAACTTTTCACTAAATTGAATTTAGTGAAAAGTTAAAAGAAAAAAAGAAAAGCGTCAATTGTCTAATGGATAGGACAGAGGTCTTCTAATTGATGGTTCTACTATATCCTTACAATTAATCTCTATATCTAAGTCATTTAACCAACCAAGTCCAACCAAGTAGCTTTGACCTAATATTCTTCCACGCGCCACTAACTAACCTTTCAATCAACGAGCGAAATTTATAATTCCCTTTTTCTTTTAGATTTGTTTCCTTTTTTATTTTTTCTCAGCGTTTTCTTCATCTCTACCTTGTGTTCAATCTTTGTGTTCTCTGTTTCTTTATTCTCCATGTTCACTTCATTCTACGCGTTCTCTTCATTCAAGTTTAACGCTCTTTTAACTGATTTTAAAGATTTCGATCAAAGTTTTTGAAATTAAACTGTGAAATCATGTTTGAAGAGCTATTTCATGTGGAAGATAATGAAATGATTCAAATTCAGATTTTCAATTGAACCAGAGTAAAGTGGATTATTGTTTTGAATCGAATCAAGTGGCTGAGGTGTGATTTTATCAATCAGTACCTGAATAATGTAGTTTATCACTGTTGATGGTTTGAATTGTTGAATGTAATTTAGGAGTTCTGAATTTGAATTATTATTGTATTGTGATAAATTTGTTCGGTTTTAGTTTTGGTGTATTTAAATAAAAACCTTGTGTACTTTGGAATTCTTTCGGTGAATTTTAGTTTCAGACTTTAAATTAAAAACCAGGGCAAATTGTATTATTTTTTTATCAAATAAATTGGTGAGGTATGGTTTGAATCTAGTTGATGTGGTTTGTCACTAGTTTATGATTTTATTATTTTGATGAATTTGTTTCAGTCCAAGTTTTGGTATATTTTAGTTTGCAATATGGTTTATTTTAAAACTATTTCGGTGTATTATACAGTTTCTGTGGCATGTTGATGAGCAGCTTGTTCCAAAGGTTGGCATAACTTTCAAGACGCTTAAGAAAGATGAAAAATTCTACAAAGATTATTCTAAACTTGTTGATTTTTCTACAAAGATTCAAAACACAAAAAAGAAGGAAAATGAAATAAGAACCAATTGATTACATGTACCAGAGAGGAAAAATAGAAATCGAACATCTCTCCAACTGAGAAGACAAATCCTTCTGCTGGATTAAATTGTCCTGCAAGAATATATATATATTGAAGGATGTTGGAGTTTGGATCATCTCGAAGATTGTGTTGCATCATTCACATCCGTGCTGTCGAAATCAAGCAGAGATGCTTAAACAACACAGGGAACTAAGTATGTCTATATGACGTACAATTGAGAATAACGAGAAATCCAGGATCAGACCAAGCAAAATATATCAATCATATGTTGTAGCAGCAGAAGGTCATTGTGAATTAAGTTTTATTGAAAAAGATGTGAGAAATTATATCACGAGAAAAGTGCGGAATGTTCGAAACTTGAGGATGCAAAAGAATTTGGAAAATACTTATCAAGAATGAAAGAAAAGAATCCGAATTTCTTTTTCAAGCTTGAACTTGAGGTTGATCAGTCAATTAAGATTGCTTTTTGGGTCGATGCAAGAAGCAGGGCTGCTTATGAGTATTTTGGATATGTTATTTTATTGGATACCACTTATAATACAAACAGGTAATTTGCTGTTCTAGTTTATGTATTTTTTTTAACTACTTTTGGTGTATATAAATAGTGTTTCAGTGTATATATGATTTGTTTCTGTGTCATTGTATTCAGGTATAATTTGGTTTTTTGTTCTTTTGTTGGGGTGAATCACCACAGACAGTCAATACTTCTGGCATGTGCTTTGATGAAAAACGAGGATATTCAATCATTCAAATGGTTATTTGAATGTTGGCTTCGTTGCATGGGAGGCAATACTCCAAAAGGAATTTTTACCGATCAATGTGCATAATGCAAAGGGCTATTGAGGCTTGTATGCCCACAACAATTCACCGGTGGTGTATTTGGCATATCATGAAGAAGGTCCCAAGTAAATTAAATGGCTACAAGTGACAGGAAGAAATTGTATCGAAGATGAGTAGTATTGTATGGAACTCTCTTACAAAAGATGCATTTGATAAGAATTAGAATGATTTTCTGATGAAGTTCGGTGTTGGGGACAACAAGTGGCTTTCAGGTAATAGTGTCTTTATTAGGATTAAATGATATTTTTATGTGTTTCGGCATAGTGGTGTCTAGTAGAGGTGTCAAACTGTATGTCTTTTAGTGTATTTTTGGTTCTGACTTAGTATTTTTATGAATTTTTCAGAGCTTTACGAAGATCGTCATTTATGGATTCCAGTTTATCTAGATCACCACTTCTGACCTAGGATGAGAAGCACAGAAAGGAGCAAGAGCATGCATTCTTTTTTAAACAAGTTTATTACACGCAACAGCTCACTTATACAATTCGTCAAATAGTATGATAATTGCCTAGGAAGTAGAGAGCAGAGAGAGAGAATTGGATGCTGTAGATTTTCATACCATCATACTGTGTGCAACAAAATCCTTGATAGAAACTCAATTTCAACATGTGTATACTCGCACGAAGTTCAAGAAAGTTCAACCACAATGTAGAGGAAAGGTGAATTGAATCACAAGAATAACTCAGTTCGTTCTAGGTTATACGGTATATAAAGTTGTAGAATAGGTTTCAAACTCAACATTCAACAAGTTTGCAGTTACATATGACACAATCTCAACTCAAGTTAAATGCCAGTGCTTATTATTCGAGTCAAGAGGGATATTGTGTCGTCATTCTCTGAGTGGTTAAGCTTTGAGCAAGTAAATAAAGTGTCACCAAGATATATATATTGGAACGATGGAGTAAGTGTAACATCCTCACTATCGGTATGTCACGCTTCCGGCTGCGCAACTCTGATCACAAGAAGTGTTACGGCTAACTTCATATACTTAATATTAAAATAGGGGCCTGTGACTCGACATCGTATCGCTAATTCCTTTGAAAATCGAAAATAAATACTTTATCTTAAGAAAAATACAAGTAGGCATAGATTCATATACAAGACTCCTTACATAATATCTTATAATATAATATACATATAAAACATACAACTCCTATCCCTCTTACAAACTTGTAATAACAATAACGAGGGAAGAAAATAATCTAATTAATACAACAACATATAAACCAAATGCAGTATAACTCTTCTTAATGCTTCTTCATCCGGTTCCTGAAAAGGTAAAGCTGTAGGGGGTGAGAACCTAACCACACGGTCTCACCACGGAGTTTCAAAGTTGTCATAAGAAGATATTTAATAAGAAAACTGTTTTCAAGCTCAGTGATTATCATTGCCTTATGAATCTTTTAAAAACCAATATGTAATCGTTCAAAACCTTTTCAAATAAACAATGTTTAATCTTTCAGAAATGCGAAACCTTTTCTTTCTTATAAGAAAATCTCAATTAGAAACCAACCACGCAATCAAACAACACAATCATTAATTCAGCACCAAAGTTCATTCTCAAATGTAGCACGCCAGGACAAACACAGGCAAGACGAGGAAAGCACAGGTTTAGGTAACAGTTACAGCAAATAGTTCAAGTAGCAGTTAAGAATAGTTTATCAATTAGGCAAACCAAAACAAGTTCAAACCCAAACAAAACATACAAATGCATATGATGCATGCATGTCCTATGGCTGATGAGGCTCATCTGTCAGTTATCCAGCCAACCCGACAAGTTTGAAAATACTTAGACTGTCCCCCGACGTGCATCCCCAAGAGTCTATGCATAGCTTTTTCTCAAATAATAAATATTGCTCAATGGGGGTTACATTCCCGGGAATTTATATAGTGCTCGGTCACACTTACGTCGTAGGGTCAACAGAGTATCGAGTTCTTAACCTGGTACACGTGGTGGCAAGCCATGGTACTTTATCCAGGGAACCTCGTATCTCAGATAATTCAAATTCATAAGCCATATGAATAATTCAAAGATCATATCTCAACATTCTCAATCGATATCTCAACATTCTCAACATCATAATCATTCATCAATCTAAATCTCATTTCCAAATTCATTCAAAAACCATATTTCAAAGAAAATCCTCATCATCCTTCCTTCCATTCCGTCCATTAACAATCCCAATTCAAAACATAATTCTTTCTTTGATAAATAAATCAATCTTAAAACATATAATATTTAAAAACAAATCTTTTTAATTAATTACTTCAAATAAAACTTCTAATTTTATAAAATTTCGACAGCATCTCCTCTAAAACTCAGACACTGCCACCCTTTTCGGGTCCCATCCAAATATTTCTCAAACTTTTTCTCAACCATTTCCAAATCTCAAATATTTTCCAGAGTTGAACCAGTTCCAATATCAAATTATTTTCAAATCAAACCAACTCCAACAATAAAACTCTTTTTAAAATCAAATAAGTTCAAATATTAAATCATTTATAAAATCATACCAACTCAAAATCAAACCGCTCCCAGAATCAATTTATTTTTATATCTCAAATTATTTCCAAAATCAAGTAAATAACCTTTCAAACCGGTTTTTATCAACAACCATTCACCCCTCACGCAATCAAGCATCCAATAATTCAGTTCAACAAACCATCACATCCACAAGACAAATATAATCGCAGAAGTATATCTTTTTGCATCAATATCTATTTATCACAACTCTGTAATGTAAATTAGGTTTTAAGAAAAAACCCCTACCTCAATTATTCGCAATTCACATAATTAAATGTGTTGAATCCCTTTTTCCCCCGGCTCATCACGGCGGCAGCCACAACCGCAGTTCCAAACCACTTTTGCAGCAACCATAGTCACTCTAATCGCAACAAGAAATAACCGAAACTCAATCAAATAACAAATAACATTGCAAAACCTCAGCCACATAATAGAACATCGACTAAAAGAGTTTCAAAGCAAGAACGTCTTACTGTACCAGCAAGGAACTAAAGTACAGCGCAGCCGCAGCTTCAGCGATTAACTCCGGCAAGCTCCAACAGCAGTAGCTTCAGCTCACAGGGGAAAACTCACTACAACATTATCAAACATATACGACTTAAGCGACGACCCTTACGGTAACATATTTTCGACGGATAAGGAAGATAAACCAGAACAGGACAAGAGCTTACCAAGAAAATAGAAGCTTCAGTGGCGGTTTCCGACGGCAACAGCGGCGGAGATGGCTCAACGGCGGCGAAGGTGGCTTCCTTCCCTTCCATCCCGTTCTGGTCGCGTTTTCCTCTTCTCCTCTGGTCAGATCTGCGTCGACGGCGACGGCAACGACGCGGGTTCCACAGACGGCAACGCTTCCTTCTCCTCGCGCGACTCTCTCCCTCGGTTCTGAGCTTCCTTGCGATGGTGATGAACGGCGCGATGGTGGCTCGAGTTGGACGGTGGCAGCGCAAGCAACAGGACGTGATGGTGGCGCGCAGTTGCAGCGGCGGTCTCCCTTTCCTCCGGCGCCACTGTTCCTTCCTCTTCTCCCTTTCTCTTCCTCAAGCCCTCTCTTCCCTCTTCTGCTCTCTTTCTCTCAGATCTCATAATATATAATCAAAGGCAACTACTAAATCCTTCCACAATAAAAGCTTTCTTCGTCTTCCTCGCAAGCACCAACAGCATCACCCAACCCAATTTAGTGCGTGTGGGTGCGACTGAATGGAGTACTCCTGCTACTAATACTAATACTACTAATAATAATAATAATGATCTACTACTACTACAATAATTATAATAATAATAATTATAAGAATAATAACAATAATAATAATCAAAAACCTAATTTAATTTATTAAAATTATTTTTAAAATGTTATTTGATTATTATTTTTCTAATTGACTTTTAATGAAATATTTTAATTTAAAATTGAAGATAATATAATTAATTTTCTTTGTTTATAAAATTTAAGTAATAAATTCTAGAATCTCTATTATTTAATTAAATTGTATAAAATTCTTATTCTTTTACAACTGTTAAGCTCTATAATTTAAATATAAAAAATTATTCAATAATTATAAAATTAAGTAAAATTTCTAATTTAATTGTCAAAACTTGATTTAATTACTTTTAATAAAATAATTTCTAAAAATAAAGTCTTTAATGAATAAATAAATTGAAATTAACTCATAATAATTTTTTTTTCGAAAATTATGGGTCTTATAGCAAGAACGTAAAGAGGAGGCATACACATATCAAGAACAACCACGACAAGCCTCTATTGGAGCCAAGAAGCAGAAGATTTTATGATTTGGTATTTTGATCACAAAATATTTGTGAATTTGCATCAGAATCTGAGGAGTTGACTGTGATTCTACACCGCGCTTACGATAATGCTATGAGATGCAAGAATACAAAGCCAAAAGCAAAGGAAAATATTCGTTATCTCACCATGATGCTTCTTGGAAGATATTAACGAACTTCAAAGCCCTCCATGGATTAGAACAAGAGGACGTCCAAAAAAGAGATTGGGGTCAAAAACTGAAAAATAGATTGCAAATGCTTTAAAGAAAAGAAAAAGAAAGATCTAACCGAGGTAAAAGTGATGTTTTTTAAATACGAAAAATTGAATTTGTGCATGTTAATAGTTGTGATAATATATGATTTATTTTTTGCAGTTTAACCTTTTTTATCAGGGTTCAGTGGTGTAGTCAAATTTCAGCCATTATCATGGACATGTTATGAATTATCAGTTTATAGATTCAATAGCATAGGATAGTTTTTCTGGTGTAGTGTGACACTATTTCGGTGTACTGCGAAACAATTTCTGTGTATTCTGCATGCTCTTTGTTTTTATATTTTCTTGTTTTGTTCTATTTTGACGTGTTGCTGTTTGTTTAGAAATTAGTGTCTTCAACTATTTGAAGGGATTTGTTTGTTTTAAATATAAAATACATAGACAATTCAATACTTAAGAAGAGTAACAATTCAAATTACAGAATTTTCATATCTCCTGGTTATAATTTTCAGAAAAATATGTATACACATTTTTCGGTGTATTTTGAATAGTTTTCGGTGTATTCGTAAAGGAATTCAGTGTATTAAATAATTTAATCTTGTTTTCCTAAATTTTTTTTAACCTCGATTCATTTAGATTAACAACATTTCAATACAATATAGATAGCTTCATAAAAGATTATTTTTGCAAAAAAAAATTATGAAAAGCTTGGATTAAATATTTACAAAGATAGAAAGTATGTGTTCAAACAGATAATTTAGTACACAATTTTTAACATTGTACAACATTCAAACTATTTACTGTCGATATCTTCTGAATGCAATTCACAATAAGGATTCTAATACCGCAGATGGCTTGTACAGTCTAATGGCTTCACATTCTTGAATGGCTTTATCTCTGAGTCGATTTATTTCATCAAATAGAATGAGTGAAGCATATTCAACTCTGAGATGATCCACTTCTTCCTACAATTTAAAGAAATTTCTTTTATTAAACTCCGTTAACTTAGTAATATAGAGTTATTTATTTTTAAAGATAGTTACCTATGTCCAGTTCTTCCATACATATTTTCTCTTTTTGATGTTTCCTGGTTCAATTATCTCAAGCCATTTCATCACATAAATTGCACAATAGAAGCTAAAAACAAAAATAAATAAGCAAAATAAAATAGGACAATAAGAGAAAACACAAAATTTCTCAGATAGAAAGATTTATACTGGTTATGTTTCCTGGCGATGTTAATGTATGGTGCTTCAATTTCATCATCCTTGTCCGTCAAAGGTTGTCCTTCGGCAAATACCTTCATTCTTGAAATCATGAAGTCCTAAAAACCAAAAAAAGCAAAATATAAGAAAGACTATATTTAATACCAAATTACACCGAAATGAACCAATAGTCCACCTTATTTCAAACAGAACTACACCGAAGTTTTATATTGCTAATAATAGACAGAAACTAGAGAATTTAAAGAGAAAACAGAAATAACTTACAACAAATTTATTAAGTGTTGTTCTTTCTTTCGAAGGAGATTTTTTGTGAAATGGGTCAAGGACATGAAATTTCTTCTTTTTATCCTCCACCATCCATACCCACCAATGTTTCGTATAGCAAACTAGGGCAAATATCTGAAGTTTTCCCAGAGAGAACAATTTTTTAGTTTAATTGGCACCTAATGAAAGAATTGTTTAAGAAACTTTATAAACGAAAACTTACAAATGGATGGGATACAAACTTTTTCTTGTCTAAATATGGGATGAAGTCCTTATAGTCTTGAATATCAAAGGGCTTGTTAGTTTTTAGTTGTTTGAACTTGCCTTGATGATTTCTCAAAGCCAAATTTTGCAGAATTTGTATAACACCGAAAGAAACAATTATAACAAAATACCAAAATTTGAATTTACTACACCTTACCACAATATCAGGGGGAGATAGTATATTTGTTCTTCATATCTTTTAATTCTTTATTTGTTCAGAATATGATACATTGCAGAAACAACTTAGGAAAACAAAAAACCCAAAGTTATTACATATATGGCACAACAACTCATAAGAAAATCATTAATGTTATCTATGATTACCAGATTTTTGACATATATATTGGCTTATAAAGATCCAAAGTGCCTTCTGGTTATTTCAATCGGATATTCATGGTTCAGGATGAATATTGTGTCCCACTCATTAGTGCTTGTATCATCATAGGTCTTGATAGTTGTGACACAGAGAAAGCATTTTTCCTTAAGGTCGCCTGTTATTTCGCTTCACCTCACAGGAGTTTTGAAATTGTTAACAAAGCTCACGGTAAGCTGCTCCACCAACTCTTCTAATTCTTCAACCAATATTGGGCTCTCTTAAGATTTTTCCTTTTCAACTGCTGGTTCAACCTCCTAAGTAATTGTATCTTCCTCACTCGATTTAGAAAAGTCAAGGCCGAATGATGGTGCAGGAATGTCATGCTTTAGAAATGATGCTGCATTGGTAACCATCATTAATCCAGCATTGGCTTAAGAGGGTGGATGACTACATAGTGACAAATAAAATAGTATAAGAATACATAGAAAATATTGAAAGAAAATTATATTGTGTAGAACTTACACTTTAAAAGGAGTTACTAGCTCATTAGATTTTTGTTGAGGTTGTTGAGGATGTTCTTTAGTATGTTCCTCTGTTGGTGTGTTTTCACCAGGTTTATGAGGCTATGGAGTACTGCAGGATTATAGAAAAGGAATTAAATTAAAAAAACAAAGCAATTGCACCTCAATTCATACCAAATACATCGAAATAAGAACCAAATACACTGTTATTTCAAAAAGACATGTAACTCATTAAACCATGCACATATACACCCAAAGACAAACCAAATACACCGAAAGTATTATTCCTTACGCATTAATAGTTTCTTATGTATATTCCTCAATGGGAGACTTTGCAACAGTTAGTTGTTTTTGCAGAGGGCTTGAGGCTGTTGTTTCTTATGGAGGTGCAAATATTTGAAGTGGAAGTCTAATGAAGACAAAAGTAAAAAGTTAATATTGAGTAAACATTTAGGTGAAAATGATTAACTCAAAGAATATAAGATTGAAAATAAGTTGAAAAACTCACATGTCGAGTGGTTCTGCTTGAGAATAAGTCTCTTTCTGAAGAACAATTTTTTTTCTTGAGGATTACTACCTATTATTGCTTCTAAAACAGGAGCTGGTTCATTTAATGATTCTTCTTATTCCTTGAACCTGAAATACACCGAAATCATCTCACTAACACACCTCAAGCATTCAATAGAAACACAACTTCTGTTTCATGAGAACTTACATAGTTACAGTTTTTTTTTTCTTTTTTTTTCCTATTTTTTTTTCTTGAATAAAGTATTAAAGGACTTTTTTTCTAAAAAATATGTATATATGGAATCAGAAGCAGAATATGGTAACACAAGAATTAAGGAAATAGTTAGAGAAACAGAAATTATATGTTATCACTTGGCTTATTTACACTGCTTTGATAGCTTGTCTGTGTTTGAAACACAGGATCATTTTCACTTGCCAAATTTACATGCGACATTCTAAGGACAAAATAAACATTATTTAGTAAAACTAGAGTAATTAATTACATTCACTAAAATTTTAGCAAAGAAAGGATTTCACATAATGAATCTTACGTTTGCGAAGAATCATAGTGAGCTTCTGTGGAGTGGTGCCCACCTTCTGGTATATCTGTGATTTTTTTTTTTTTGCAATCTGGAAAGGAAAATAATCATTAGGAAAATAAAACACAATAAACTTAGCAAATTACATCGAAAAACAAAACATACTTTTGTGCAGGCTTATCATTTATTTTCTTCATTTTTTGCTTCTCTTATTTGTTGTATTTATTCAGTTCTGACAGTACATACAAAAAATTATGTTAACAAATAAAATTTTGATGAATAAAAGATCGCATTTCAATGTATCTTACTCATCATCAGATTCAGTTTCTTTTTTAGAAGATGAATCCTCAATAATGTGCTTTCTTGTTTTAGATTACATCCTGGAAAGAAAAGAATCATCAAGCAAATAAATACAACAAAATTGATAAAATACACCTGAAAACAATGCATACTTTTTTGCAGGATTGTGAACTTTTTTCTTCAATCTTCCTTTTGTTATTTGCTCCAATTCTTCATTTCTGACAATAAATTGAAAACATTCTGTTAATAAATAAAATTTTGATATAAATAGAAAATATAGCATTCCGATGATAATTTCTGAATCTTACTCATCATCAGATTCAGTTTGGTTTTTGGAAGATGAATCCTGAACAATTTGCTTCCTATTTTTGGATTCCATTCTGGACAACAAACAATCATCAGGCAATAAATATAGTAAAAATGATAAAATATATCGAAAAATAATACTTACTTTTTTGTCTTTCTTGTTGGTTGTTTTCTTGTTTTTGGTGCCTCCACTAAGTCTTGTTCAGAATTAGACTCAGAGTCAGTAACACTATCACTTTCTGAAGAAATGTTCTTCTTCTTTTGTGGCTTCTTCTTTTTCTCCTTCTTTTCTTCCTTCTTCATTTTCATCAATTTGTCTTTCAGCTGTGCTCTTTTCATGAGACCCTAAAATAGGTAAAACATTAGTTTACATCATATATATAAAATAAATACACCGAAATTAAAGAAAAAATTCTGTTGAGTTACCATATGGTCCTTAATCTCAGATTCTATCCTCTAAACTAGCAACTCCCTAGTTAAATGCTACAACCACGGTGGTCCAAGAATTATATCCACCAGCTTGTTCTTGTGTGTGGATTCATGAAAATATACAATCATGAGAGCATAGAGGCAGCTATTAACAGATTTTTTTCTTTTTTAATATGTGCTCTGATAAACCACTATTTTATGGTTTATCTTATGTTTAATTGAGTGGTTTCATCAAGTCTTCACCCACTTATTCATACTAATTGCATAATTTTACATTTCCCTTCCTAGTATTGTTTTATGGTTGAAAACTTGCTTCCTAAAGAACTTTAAATTATGTATTTTAATTCTCCTTTATACCATTCAAGGCCGTGATCCGTGTGTTAAGTGTTTCAGGCTTTATAGGGCAGGAATGGCTAAGAGAATGAAGAGGAAGCTAGCAAAAATGGAAGGAACACAAGAAACTAAGGAGATGACCAGCGAACACCGACGCGCGCGCATGGCTCACGCGAGCGCGCGGAGTGGAGAAAATTGCAGCGACGCGTGCGCGTGCCTGACGCGTACGTGTGGATTGGAGTCTGCACAAATGACGCGAACGCGTGGATGACGCGTACGCATGACAAAGAAAATCACTGAATGACGAGAACGTGTGGACGACGCGTACGCGTGACCTGCGCAATCTGCAGAAATAACAGAAAATGCTGGGGGCGATTTTGGGCCGCGTTTTGACCCAGTTTTAGGCCCATAAAACCCAGAATAAAGCCAGGAAACATGCAGAGACTCTACACAACACCTTTTTACACACAGAGATACATTTACATAATCTTATTAGGATAGTTTTTAGGTTTTTAGATCTGAATCTAGAGAGGAATTACTCTCCCTCTAGTTTCTCTTTACATTCCCAGTTTATTGCTTTTGCTTTTGGATATTGAAGAATCACTACCTCCGTTGAAGATACCATTCTAGTTTGTTTCCTTACTTAATCTTTTATTTATTCCATATTCTTAATTCTTGTTTAAAGTAGTAATTGGATTATTTTTATGGATTGTTAGCGCAAAGGATTACTTTTATCTTTAATTAATTTTTAAAGCTTTATTTTATTCAATTTATCATGTCTTCTTCTTATATTTTTATTAGCGTTTTATTCATGTCAATGGAGTAGACTCCATACTTGACATGGGGTTGATTAAAAGGAGACACTTGAGTTGGAAGGCTTAAGTGCTGATTAAACTGGAAGTTGTTGGCTAGTTCTGTATTTACTAACGCTAGACCTTCCCAAGGGAGAGGACTAGGATGTACGAATAAGAGTTAGCTCAATCACTTGACTTTCCTTTATTTAGTAAGGGTTAACTAAGTGAAAACAACAACCTTTTTAATACTACACTTAAGAGACCCCAACAAGGATAGAACTTCCAATTAATCATTCCCCCAATCAAGGCTTTTTATCTAGAATATTAATAATCATTCTTAGTTTTTATTGCTTTAATTTACAATTATTTAATTACTCATTATCCAAACTCATACTCCCAGTATTTTTATTCTAAATTTTTGTGACACCTTTCTAAATTGTTGAGGCGAATTTTAGCTGGTTAAGAGCTATACTCGCAACGCTGTTCTTATATTACAATCTCTTAATTGGCCTAACTTCTGCCACGCACCAGTTTTTGGCGCCGTTGCTGGGGAGTTGCAATTGTGTGCTAAATTATTAATTAGTGTACATATTTTTATTTTTTTATTTGCATATTTTATTTTTATTTTATTACCATGAGCTATATGTTTCTTTCATTGAATGATGCGTTCACTGCCTGATCCGAGCTTAGCCGCATTTGATCCTGAAATTGAAAGAACTATTTTATGTATTAGGCGAGCTCGACGTCGGTTAGCCTCTGAAGATGGTGAAGTGATTGTGATCGATTCACCAGTCTCATCTGAGGGTGAATCTGAACCGCCATCTGAGAGCGAAACAAGCTCCTTTACTACTGATTCAGTTGATTCACGTGTAGATAGAATGGCAGCACCTAGGAGGATTACTCTCCAGGAAGTTAGAGCCCCAGATTTTACAATGCAACTGTATCAAGTGCATCATCCAACTCTGGCTGCAGATTTTGAACTGAAGACTGCACTAATCAACTTAATGCCCAAGTTTTATGGCTTACCTACTCAGGAGCCCATCAAGCACCTCAGGGATTTTCAGACAGCCTGTTCTACTATTAGGCGTCAGGGTGCAAATGAAACTTCTATTCTGTTAACTGCCTTCCCATTTTCTCTTGAGGGAAAGGTGAGGGAGTGGTACTACTCCCAACCTGAAGCAACTGTTACCAACTGGGATACGCTCAGAAGAGAATTTTTGGAAAAATAATTTCCAGCTGAAGTTACAGACAGACTAAGGAAAGAGATCTCACGCATTGTTCAAGGTGAATCAGAAACTCTCTATGAGTACTGGGAGCATTTTAAGAACCTTCTGGATGCATGCCCCCATCACATGATTGACAGGCTAGTGTTAATCAGCTATTTCACTCAAGGCATGAAGCCTCGGGATAAGACTACACTAGATGGTGCTAGTAATGGTTCTCTGAAGAAGTACAAGACCGCAGATGAAGCATGGCAACTAATCAGCAAATTAGCTGAGTCCACCAGGAATCACAGGCACAGGAATTGCCACTCGAAAGCTGTTGCAGAAGTTTCCTATAGTACTGAGACTACTGCTCTTACACAGAGTATATGTGAAATGACCAACCTACTGAAGCAATTACAGTTGAATCAACAATAACAAGCTCAGCCTTCCCCACCACAGCAAAGCCAATAGTTAGTTCCCCAAAGAGTATGCGAAATATGTGCTGATTATAGTCATTATACTGATGAATGCCTGTAGCTCCAACAAGAAGACAATACTGTGGCAGCAACTCATAACTTCTATGACCGCCCAAATCAATGATAAAATCAACAAGGCGGCAACTACAACCAAGGTGGAAACTATAACCAAGGATGGCAAGACAACTCCAACCAAAGTTGGAGAGATAATTCCAACCATGGCTGGAGGGACAACTATAATAGAGAAGGCAGAGATAACAATGGAAACCAGAGGTGGAATAACAACAACAGACAGCATAATCATAACTAACCTTATAGAGCTCCTCACTTATGGCAATCACAAGGACCCCAGCATAACCAACAACAGGTCCCTTAGATCACTTATCCTACTTCCTCATCAAATGACGAGATGCTTCGTTCTCTTGCACAAGGACAACAAGATATGCAAACTACACTGAACTCTACTTTAAATGGTCTGAATGCCACTTTACAAGCTTTCGCCTCCCGGATAGATTCATTACCTACTTCCACTAACCAAACTTTAAGCTCCAGTGGAATTCTTTCTCAACCCTTACCTAATTCCAAGGGTGGCATCAATGCCATGACTTTGAGGTCCGGAACCACACTGCCAGAGAAGAATCAGGAGGAGCCAAGCCCAATAGAACACGCCCCAATTAAAGACTCAGTGGAAGTGAAAGATGCGGAAATGGAAGATGCTGAAGAGGAAGATGAAGTACAAGACAAGGTTGAGGAAGAAGTAGCCCAGCAAAGGAATGAAGCACCAAAGGATGTAGAAGCTGCAAGTAGCGCCATTCCTATCCCATTTCTACACCTTGCAAGGAAGTCCAGAAAGCAGATGGAACTTGATCCCAAAATGGTAGAAATTTTTAAAAAGGTTGAGGAAACTGTTCCCCTTTTTTATGTTATTCAGCAAGTACCTAAATATGCAAAGTTTCTGAAAGATTTATGCATTCATAAGGATAAAATTAATGAATTAGAAACTATCCCTTTAGGTAGTTCTATATCTGCTTTAATGGGAGGTATACCTGAAAAATGTAGTGATCCAGGTCCATGCATGGTAAACTGTACCATTGGAGGTGTAATATTTTCTGATTGCATGTGTGACTTAGGAGCGTGTGTTAGTATAATGCCATTGTCTATATATGATGCTTTGAGGCTCCCTCCCTTAAAAAGGTCGACAGCTCGTTTTGTGTTAGCAGATAAAAGCATTATTACAGTAGTTGGAATTTCTGAAGATGTATTAGTGAGCATTAGGGGGCTCACATTTCCTATTGACTTCTATATCCTGGAAATGCCCCCTAATGACTCAGGAAGACCATCATCAATCCTGCTTGGAAGACCATTCCTGAAGACCTCGAAGTTCAAGCTGGATGCATTCTCAGGAACTTACTCCTTTGAGATAGATGGCAGAACAATGAGTTTCAGTTTAAATGAAGCTATGAAGCACCCTCCGGAAGATTATTCTATCTTCCAGTGCGACATCATTGATGAAACTGTAGCTGAAGTTCACCAAGAAGAAGTAGAAGAGAAGCACATGGAGCAAGGTCCAAGTGTGGGGACACCCTCTGAACATAATGAAGATACCTTACCATTACCACTAGCCCCGGATGATCCAGAGCCTAGCCAAGAGCCTAAATCAGAATTGAAGCCCCTTCCTCCACACCTCAAGTATGCTTACCTTGAGGATAATCAGAAGTTCCCAGTCATCATGCAAGGGAACTCACTTCTCAACAGGAGGAGCAACTGCTTAATGTGCTGAAAAAGCACAAGAAAGCAATTGGATGGAGCTTGGCGAATATAGTAGGCATCAGTCCTCAAGTTTTTAAGCACAGAATATATTTAGAAGAGGAATCAAAACATGTCCGTCAACCCCAAAGAAGATTGAATCCCACCATCTTAGAAGTTGTCAAGAAAGAAGTAAGCAGGCTACTTGAAGCAGATATCATTTACCCCATCTCAGACAGTGAATGGGTCAGTCCAGTACAAGTGGTGCCCAAGAAGTCTGGAGTCACAACAATAAAGAATGAACATGGAGAGCTTTTGACAACTAGAGTACAGAATTCATGGAGGGTTTGCATTGACTATAGGCGTCTCAACCAAGCGACTCGCAAGGATCATTACCCCTTGCCATTTATTGATCAGATGCTCGATCACCTGTCAGGTAAATCCCATTATTGCTTTTTAGATGGTTATACAGGCTACTTTTAAATTCATATAGCTCCTGAAGATCAGGAGAATACGACTTTTACATGTCCCTTTGGAACGTATGCATACAAAAGGATGCCTTTTGGCCTATGTAATGCACCTGCTACTTTCCAAAGATGCATGATGAGTATCTTTTCAGATCTTATTGAGAACTGTATGGAAGTATTTGTGGATGATTTTAGCGTATATGGTGATTCATTTGACCTTTTCTTGGATAGTTTAGCTAGAGTATTAGACAGGTGTGTTAGTTCAAACCTTGTATTGAATTTTGAAAAATGTCATTTTATGGTAAAACAAGGGATTGTTCTAGGACATGTTGTCTCTAAAACTGGTATTTCAGTAGATCCAGCAAAGGTGGATGTCATTTCTAGTTTACCTTACCCCTCTTTCGTGAGGAAAGTCCGTTTGTTCCTTGGCCATACAGGTTTTTACAGGAGATTCATTAAGGACTTCAGTAAGGTAGCATTACCTTTATCCAGACTATTGTAGAAAGATATTGAGTTCAAGTTCAGTGAGGATTGTATGCAAGCGTTTGATAAGCAGAAGATCGCCCTGACTAAAGCTCCAATTGTGAGAGGACCAGACTGGACCCAGCAATTTGAAATTATGTGTGATGCCTCCAACCATGCAGTAGGAGCGGCGCTAGCTCAGCGCGAAGGTAAGGATCCCTTCGTAATTGCTTATGCATCTAAAACCTTAGCTGCTGCTCAGTCTAATTACACCACTACTGAAAAAGAGCTTCTTGCTATTGTTTTTGCTCTGGATAAATTCCGAGCCTATTTACTTGGTACTAAGGTAGTAGTGTACTCAAACCATACAGCTCTAAAATATTTATTAGCTAAAAAGGAGTCCAAACCAAGGTTGATATGTTGGATACTGCTGCTGTAAGAATTTGATTTAGAAATTAAGGATAGGAGTGGTAACCAGAATTTAGTGGCAGACCAATTGAGTCACCTTGAGCACATCAAGGATGACTCCACTCCTATCAATAATACTTTCCCATTTGATAGTTTGCAAGAAGTATCTGAAGTAGTTTCTTGGTATGCACCTGTAGCTAATTATCTAGTTAGCCATACTTTCCCTTCCAATTTTACTAAACATCAAAGGGACAAGCTGAAAAGCGAGTCTAAATATTATATATGGGATGACCCATATTTATGGAGGTGTGGTGCTGACCAGGTAATTAGGAGGTGTGTACCTCAATTAGAATTCCAGTCCATTTTAGAGGCATGCCACTCTTCTGAGAGTGGAGGACATTTTGGCCCTCAAAGAACAGCTAGAAAAATTTTAGACTGTGGATTCTGGTGGCCTACTCTTTTTGAGGATGCTGCTGAATTTTGTAAATCTTGTTCCCTATGCCAAAGATTTGGTAATATATCCAAGAGGGATGAGATGTCTCAACAGATTATGCTTTTCTGTGAAATTTTTTTATGTTTGGGGCATTGACTTCATGGGTCCATTTCCAAACTCTAATGGTTACCTTTATATACTGTTAGCTGTAGATTATGTTTCTAAATAGGT